>NW_012146301.1:1935742-1956082 GCF_000956105.1 Propithecus coquereli | reverse complement strand
ATATAATAGGTAAAACAGACCTAACATACAATTTACCATTTTAACCATTTTTAAGTATACACTTCAGTGGCATCACTACCATCCATCTCCAGAACGTTTTTCATGTTCCCAAACTGAAACTCTGTACCCATGAAACAACTCCTCATTCTTCCTTCCCCCCAGCCCCTGGAAACCACCATTCTACTTTCTGTATGAATTTGACGACTCTAGTTATCTTACCTAAGTAGATTCGTGCAGTATTTGTCCTTTCATGTCTGGCTTATTTCATTCAGCACAATGTCCTCAAGTTTCATCCATGTTGTAGCCATGTGTCAGGATTTCCTTCCTTTTTAGGGACATATACACTACATTTTATTTATCCATTCACCTGTCAGTGGGCACTTGTATTGCTTCCATGTTCTGGCTACTGTGAATATTGCTGCTAGGAACATAAGTGTGCTGGGTCCCCATGCTTACAGACGGTTTAATGTTACCTAACAGACTTTGCATTAAATCAGACCTTCATGGATTAGTCATCAGGCCCATGCCAGGGGCCACGTCTCAGTAAGAAAGCACATAGAAAGCGTCTATCAACTGCTAAGTGCTGAACAGATGTGGATTGGATTTTCTGGCCCTTCTTGCTCTATCTGAGGAGAAATCAATGGAATGCAGTTTGTAACTGCAGTAGCAGATCAGTCACAGGAATTAGCAGTGGAGGCTGAACTGGCTGGAGATGAGGAGACTACTTTCCTCCTTGAATATCACTGCAAATGGGGTAACTCTACCTCCACAATCCTGTGTGAACACCAGTGCTAACTAGAAGCACTGGGGTGGCTAAAATGGGGTCTCTGTACAACCTTCCAAGCCTGCAATATCACTGTGGACCATTGTCCACATAACACAGGATGCAGATATAGCCATCTGGAGTGAAAGTGCTGTTTAGTCTGACCAGATCAATCCCACGTGCAAACCAGATGGCAGGGCTTGCCCTGCAAAAACTCCTTCACCCTACGTCCAACTCCCAGCAACTCAACCACCCAACGGTGAAAGGTAATACAACAGAAGATTTAGAATATGATAAAGGAGAAGAGGAGAAATTAGGTAGATGAATGACTCTAAGTAATAACAGTAAAGATAGCCAGTATTTATTGAGTATATTCTATGTGCCAGGCACTGTGCTAAAGTGGTTCATACACATTATCTCATTTGATCTTTGCAATAATCCAATGAGGTAGGTATTATTATTGTTTCTGTTTTTGAAGATCAGAAACCTGAGGCTTCCTCATCTCTAAAAAAAATTTTTAAAAATTAGCTGGGCATGGTGGTGCACACCTGTAGTCTTGGCTACTCAAGAGGCTGAGGATCACTTGAGCCCAGGAGTTTGAGGCTGCAGTGAGCTATGATTGTGCCACTGGGCTCCAGCCTAGGTAACAGAGAGAGTCCCCATCTCTAAAAAAAAAAAAAAAAAATCTGAGGCTTAATGAAATTAAATGTAATGTGCCCAACATCAAAGAAATAACAAACAAGGGTAGGAACAGAATCCACCTTTGCTTCTGGTACCTCAGGTCTTGATTACAATACTTCTAAAGTCATCCAATAGATCACCGGGCAAAGAGTGTGAAAAGACAAAATATATGTGGAAACACCCTTACTAAGCACATGAAAACCATGCAATTAATTAAGAAAAACAAAGCAATAATAAAGTATAATTTTACACATACTAAACAGTAAAACAAAGTTAAAAGTAATACTAACATGGAGATACTGGTATGCTCCAATATTGCTGCTGAAAATGTATTATCCATCTTTGAAAAATAATTTTTTAAATATCCCTTTTGTAAAACATTTTGGCAATATATAACAAAAGTCAAAAAAATATTTCTACTCATTGATCTGGTGATCCCAGTGCCAGAAATGTTTTCTAAAAAAAAAGAAAAAAAAATTTTTAAAAGAAAAAAGTTATTTATATGAAGTTCTTTATTGCTAAAATTATAACATTTTAAGTTATATAATAATTATATTATAAAATGATAGTAAGAAATGGAGACAATCTAAATATTGAGCAACAGGGGAATGGTTAACTAAATTCAAATTTGATACATATTATACATCAGTTAGAATAATAAATACAAAGATTTCTATAGCAATTTAAAAATCAGAATATAAAATTACAACAATGCAACCATGTAAAAATTATGGCTGCAAATCGATAAAGACTGGAGAAGAATACGGTAGTACTGAAGTGAATTTTATGTGAGATTGGTGGATTCGGAATGATTTCTTCCCTTTTCAAGATATTCTTCATTGCTGTTAAAAGCAATAAAAATTAAAAATGTTAAGTACTTGACAAGACTTGTCCATAGAAATAAGGGCACCTGCTGGGTTGTTTTGATGATTAAATAAGTTAATGGATGCAAAAGCACCTAGAAATAATCCCCGCAGGCACTCAGTAGAGTCTCCCTCTGAGGCCCCCTCCTCCTTACCCTTCCTTCCTCCCAGCACTAGTGCCCTGAGGGTGCATGAGCAACACTGGGCACTTTGGTGTGGTGGAAGATTCCTGTCCCTACCTCTCCCTTTCTCACCAGGAGTGTTTATTTCACTTTTTATTGTTTTTATCCATGACTTCCAGGGCTCAATAGGCTCTGGATATTTTCTGATTCTCTCATCAAAATTAACTTGGTTTTTTCCTCCTTGGTTAACATATAGTTTAAAAAGCTATATGGTATTAACAATGTGGCAGGTTCATCAAAAAATTAAACATAAAATTACCAGATGACCCAGCAATTCCACTTCTGGGTATATGCCCAAAGGAATTAAAGTAGGGACTCAAACAGATATTTGTATACTCACGTTCATAGCAACACTATTCACAGTAGCCAAAGGTAGAAGCAACCCAAGTATCCATCAACAGATGAATGGATAAACAAAATGTGATGTGTACATTCAATGGAGTACCATTCAGCCTTAAACAGGAAGGAAATTCTGACATATGCTACAACATACAGGAACCCTGAGGACATCACGCTAAGTGAAATGAGCAAGTCACAAAAGGACAAATAGTATATGATTCACTTACATGAGGTATTTAGAGTAGGCAAATTCACAGGGACAGAATGTAGGATGGTGATTGCCAGGGGTTTGGGGAGGAGGAGTTAGTGTTTGATAGGGACAGAGTTTCCATTGGGGAAGATGAAAAAGTTCTGCAGATGGATGGGGGTGATGATCACACAACAATGTGAATGTACTTAATGCCACTGAACTGTACCCCTAAAAATGATTAAAATGATAAAATTTATGTTATGTATATTTAATCACAATTTTTAAAAAAGCATATGGCATTAATATGGTATCCCTGCCGGGTAATGTATTAACAACTTACCAAGTACTATATTGACATCTTATCAAGTATTTTCTAGATAGATGAGGAAAATGGGGACACTTTAGGTATCATGGCAGCCCAGACAGAAAGACGGTGGGGCAAGTAGTCTTTCAGTCCCCTAAAAACTGCACTGCAGCTGTACAAATACCATCACTCTGTCTGCATATATATGATCGCTCTGGTAATCAAGGGAGCATGGAAATAACAGAGGTGAAAGGTCAGTTTGGGGGATGGGGTGGGGTGGTAGTCATGGTGGCAACAGGAGAGGAAGTCAGAAAAAAGATGGATGGAAATCAGAAAAACAACAGCAATAGCACAACAGAGAAGCTCTCTAAATCCACTTGCAGTGGTCCAAACAAGAGTCTGTTAATAGCTCAATGTCAAACCCAGATCTTTGCAAGAGCCCTTGGGGGTCACATGGCCCAGCCTCCTCCCAGGGGCACTGGCTGATGAGTGGCTGCTGGAGAAGGGGGAGGCTCTACTTTGCTCTACTCACGCTCTCCCATTTACGCACTGCTAATTCTCGGACCGGTCTTTCTCCTGTTGAGTGAAAATTTATATCCGAGTCCTTTATTGAAGGGGTCTGTCCTCATTCTGCCTCCGAAGCAGTGTATAACAATTCGACTCCCTCTTCTCTGGCTTCAAGTCTTCTTTTCTTCAGGATTAACAACATCCTCAGCATCTTCAGCTTCTTCCTGTCCTCTTGTCTATGGCTTCAAGCCCTGAACTCCAGCCTTCAGATGTGGTCTGACCAGTACTCTTCCCTTCCTTGAGCCGGACACTGTTCTCTAGTTGGGGCTGCTACCAAACCCCACCGCAGTTATGCATGTGAATGTCTGTCTGACTCCCAAGCTAGATTGAAAACTACTTGACAGTTCATGTGCAAAGGACCTAGGAATTTATTCGTTTCATTGTTGATCAATTCAACCCACTGGACCCCCAAAATCAACAAGTGAAATATCTCCTAATGGAAAAGAATAACATTTGTCGAGTACTTTAGGCACTCTGGTAAGTGTTTTATATACATGTTTTCATTTAATCCACACATCAACCCCATGTGAGAAGTGTTACTTTCTCCACTACACCTATTAGGAAAGTCAGGTAAGTACACATTGATAAGAAGAGTCAAATCCAATCTATCTGACACCAAAGCCCGTATGCTTTCCATAGCAGTTCTATTTCAGTTAGAATACATTAGGCTGCAAAGATTGGAAAGCCCAATTCAGACTGGCTTCATTAAACACTAAGGACATTTATGTGACAATGTACAGTGATGGGGTGGTAAAGCCAGCAGTTCAACAATGTTATCAAGGATGCCAGTTAAATCTCTACTGACTTGGCCACCCGCAATGTTACCTCTGCTCTAGGGCAAGCTGTCCTTAGTAGTGAATGTGGCATCATGCCCCTTTGTCACTGTTAGCAGAAAAAGAAGACTGATTCTCCATGGTTCTCTTTTAAGAGTAAGCTTTACTAGAAACCTTCAGCAAGCCATTCCACATATCTTACTGGTGATGAAAAGTAATCGCTGGCAAGGACTGAATTACCCTTCATTGGCTAGCCCTAGTCAGACTTAGCCCTTGAGTTGGGATGAGTTGCCCAACCTGCATTATCTGATGTTTGATTGATTGCAGAGAAGAGGAATAGATTTTGAGGTCCACCATGATCATACCACTGCCACCTACACTCAGAGCACAAAAGTGGCTCATGCTGGGCACAGCACTGGGTGCTGGCAATATAGACCCAAGCCCTGCCCTTCTGGAACTTCTGACCTAGTGTGAAAGATAAGCACTGTGCAAGTACTGGAGCTGGGATGCATGTTACAGAAGGGAAAGAACACATAGCACATGCAGCACACAGAGCTGGGGAAATAACTGAGTTTCAGGGGTCCTGGAAGGCCTTCTGAGGAAGAATGTTCCCCGTGAGACTCCAGGATGCTGGGCAGAGGGAGGAGCACATGTGAAGCTTGGAGTGGAGAATAAATTGAGCTTTCAGTGGAGAATAAATAAATTGTACAACTCTCACATTACACCTTAAGTCCTTGGGATGCCTTCCAGCCAGAGACCAACTGTTTGGTTTATTCAGTCATTCATTCATACATACATTAATCTCACAAATATTTATCTGTAGCAAGTGAGAACATGTGTACCTCACTGGTGAAAGGGACTTAGGAAATGATTAGTCTGTGAATGAGTCAAGCTTTACACTTCCCCCTTTTTACCATTAGCCATCCTATTGTTTATGTGAACTTCAACTGGAGTCTGAACTCCCCAAAATAGGTGATTTCAACCAGAGGATAGTACATTCTGTTATCTCCAAAGTCTAGCAATAACATCAAAAAAGAGTTTGGCATTATTAAATTAAGATGAGGTTTCAAGATTGCTATGGATCAAATACATCCCTCTCTTCCCAGTTCTTATATTGAAGCCCTAATACGCAATGTGATGGTATTAGGATGTGGGGCCTTCAAGAGGTAATTAGGAGGCCGGGCGCGGTGGCTCACGCCTGTAATCCTAGCACTCTGAGAGGCCGAGGCGGGCGGATTGTTTGAGCTCAGGAGTTCGAAACCAGCCTGAGCAAGAGCGAGACCCCCGTCTCTACTAAAATTAGAAAGAAATTAATTGGACAGCTAAAAATATATAGAAAAAATTAGCCGGGCATGGTGGAGCATGCCGGTAGTCCCAGCTACTCGGGAGGCTGAGGCAGGAGGATCGCTCGAGCCCAGGAGTTTGAGGTTGCTGTGAGCTAGGCTGACACCACGGCACTCACTCTAGCCCAGGCAAAAGAGTGAGACTCTGTCTCAAAAAAAAAAAAAAAAAATGAGGTAATTAGGTCATAGGGTAGAGCCCCCATATAAGTGCGAGTACTGCCCTTATAAGTGGGAATAGTGCCTTTATAAGAAAGGACACAAGAGGAATAATTTCTCTCTCAGCCCTGTGAGGATACAGCAAGGTGGCCAACTGCAAACCAGGAAAGGAGTTCTCACCAGTAACTGGCCAGCACCATGATCTCAGACTCCAGAACTGTGAGAGATAAATGTTTGTTGTTTAAGCCATCAAATCTATGGTATTTTGTTACAGTAACCCAAACTGACTAAAGATCCTAAATAAATTTCTCTTATTAGATGTTTCTATGAATTGTCATGCTATCTTCTAATCTCAAACTTGAGCATATGCAGAAAGTGATGGTATCAGTAAGAATACAAACTGATGAAGAAAAGGCACAAGCTGCTTGTCATATACAATTTTGTAAACAAAACATAGAAATTCCATTTTGTTCTTCTAAGAAACATTTTAATTAGGAGAGCGGTAAATTTTACTTTAAGGAGAATTCTTCTTTTTTTCCCCTATTATTTTCTTTTCCAAAACTTTTGTCTCTTTCCCAAATCAATAATCATCAGATGTAGCATTCAGGCTGATTAAAAAAAAAAGAAAATCTACCTGTCTACTAAAATGTCAATAAAAGAATTCCTTAGAACAATACGGTTCTTGCCATGAGGACACCTATATTTTTCATTTATTTTGGTGGTGGAAAAGGCACTTTAACATTAATGTGTAATTAGTACATTGTATTTGATAAATATCAAAGTAATAAGAATAGGCAGGTGGAAAAGGGAAAACATTAAGCCTGCATTTAAAAGTCTTTAATAAGTGTTCCTCACAGCTTGAGCTCAGATGCTTAGAGGCCAGGAGACTGGGGCACTCCAACAGGGAGGTGAAGGGGGAGGCCTGGTGACGGTTGCCAAGCGCAGCTCCAGGCCCAGACTGAGGGCGATGGTGACTGTTCTTAAAGCTTCAGCTTCCCCTTCTGCCCTCAGAGCTGCTCCTTCTTCTGGGCCCAGTCCTATTAAGTCTTCTTCTCAGCAAAGGCTCGGATGAAATTATCCTATCAATTAGGACTTTTAACGAAGCAAGGGCGCAAAAAACCAATTCTGACTAGCTTAACCCAAAAGGGACTTTATTGGCTCAGGTGAGCATTTTGGGCCGCAGACCTCGCTTCAGCACTGCTGGAATCAGGTACAAGCAACAACCTCAGGACGGATTTCTCTCTACCTCTCAGTCCTAACTTCTCCAGGAGGCTTCATTTCTTGTTGCATGTGTAAGATCCTGGACACACCTGGCTCCCCCAAGCACTGATGGCCGCTGTAGCAGTGCCCATGCTCCCCACCTTCCTTGT
Source organism: Propithecus coquereli (assembly GCF_000956105.1). Lineage (NCBI taxonomy): Eukaryota > Metazoa > Chordata > Mammalia > Primates > Indriidae > Propithecus > Propithecus coquereli. Next base: position 1,948,551 of record NW_012146301.1, on the reverse strand, counting down.
GAGATTCAGGGATAAAAGAACTCGCTCTCCCTCCCCTTTCTCCTGCGGAAGTTTGCTATTCACTTTGATTGGACTGGCTAATGTCACGTGTCCTGGCCTGAGCCAATCACTGTGGCCAGTGGAATGCAGCTCACTGATTGGTTGGCCCTGGGTCAGCTTCTACTGGGATGAAGCCACACCCAAACCACATGGGCTGAGAATGAAATCAGGGGCCGCGGTCTGAAAAAGGAAAAAGGGATATGAGCAGGGGAGGGGAACAAACCACAAATGTCTTCCACACTCATTCACATGCTTCCCAGGAACATTTCCAATTTAGTAGGAGCCAAGTCTTAAAACAAAAGAATATCAATTGGATCTGTAAACATGGCATTTCCAGCACTCTGCTAAGGAAGGCCACCTATGCACCGCAAGCCAAGCCACCAGTGGGCCCCTGACTTGGTGTGGGCACATAAGCAAACACACATTTGCTTCACATGTAAACCTGTACCAGAAAACCAGGGCATTGATGTGACCGATATCCATGTAATTAGCCACTCGGGTAAACGTGATGGATATGCACAGGATTATCTACCTCTATGCCTACGTGATTGATCCCCGTGTTATTATCTGCCATGCAGACACACCCTTCCCTGCTTCCAATGCAATTACCTTCCTCCCGATAGATGAAATTGATGCCCACGTGATGACTTGCTCCAGATACACACGTGATTGATGTCCGTGCAATTATCTAACACAATGATATGCCAGTGATTGATACCCATATGATTATTTGCTAAGATGATACCCGTGCAAATGAAAATTGGCAAGTCCTGCAAGCTCTAATAATCACCCTCACCAACAAATGAAAACCAATAGCTAAGACTTAAGGAAGGCTCTTCCTTAAAAATAAAAAGGCCACTCATATACTGTTGTGTGTGTGTGTGTGTGTGTGTGTATAAAAACTTGGAACAGGACTATAAAAATTACATAAATGTCAAGGGCCTTTCCAGCTCTAAAATTCTCAGATTCTAGAGTCTAATTATAACTGAAAAAGAATTACTGATTTCATAGAAAGTTACAGAAATTTATTCACACATCAATCTGTGTTTTTGTTCATAGACACTGGTTACTAGTGACGTTTTTGCTCTTTGGTGACTTTAAGGAAACCAGGAGTAGGGAATTATTGAATGCAAATAACTACATTCAACCGAAGGTGAGGTCCCCACATGTAAATCAGCAAGGCCCCATTTCAAACACTAGTACATGTGCAGGTAATGTAGACAAGGCCACACTGAGCTTTACTTCCCAGCCCCTATTGCCCTTCCCTTTAAAAAGACACAGTCTCTAAGTAATAGCATGTATGGCCATTTATCTTGCTCCCTTTTCCCAATTGGCTGTTCTTACTTTTGAGAAAAGCATGTAACAACCCCATAGAATTTGATGATTTTTTTTGTCATTGTCAAAAAAATGCTAATCCATGAAGAGTCCTTTCCTGGGTTATGTTAATTCAGCTTCCTGTTTTATAATAGGATTATGTTTTCCAGGATTTAAAAATACCACTTGTTAACTACCAAATAGACTTATACAACGGCTATAAAATCTAATTTAATCCCTATTGGCATTAACGAAATAGCTGAGGCACAGTTTATGTCTAACTACACTTAACACCCTACAACCTTCAATAAATATATAACATTTCTTTTGAAGTTATAAAAAGAAACTGTTCAGTGGGATAACTGGAGTCTCGTGGGTCCAATCATGCAATATCTCTAAGGCAGAACAAATGTTGTTTACATAAGGTAAGGATTATGGAGAAAGTTTGTTTAAACAGATTAACGCATGTTTATGTGTATCAACGCTCTCTTTTACATCATGCAAATTCAAGTTTAAATGATCTTCATTTCTTTCATTTGAAAATAATTATAGAGGGAGGCAACCATTTGGTCTGTTACCATTTAGGTTAAGAATCTAATTAGATTACAATAAATTTCAGAATAGAACACTACACCAAACTTGGGGTAGAAGGCTAATACTGCATTTCACTTTACAAAGGGGAAAGGCAATTTTTGGTGGGTGGGTAAGGATGGCGGAGGGAGAAGGAGCCCAAAAATGACCCTGTGGGCCAAAGACAGTGGTAAGCAGATTCTCTTTGGTCTGTGGGTTTTCGTTTCTGTATCACTCTCTTTTCAAAAAGGGAATAGAGATGACATTAAAGGGCCTTCTGGGAATGTAAAATTTCAGTGCAGTGAAAGAGAGACATATTTCCTCTCCCACCCCCTCTCTCCTTTCCTTCAGACAGGTGACTACGGGGAAGCTTATGGTAAGCCAGATGGGAACAGAGAAACACTGGCAAATATTGTTTCAAGATGAAGGAGAAGAAAACAAGGAGGCTGACATGTAACATATCAAAGAATATTCAGGCACTCGGAAGTGGAACATGAATCTCAGGGCAGTCCAACCTCTTTATAGATGCAAATTGCAGTCAAACACAGAAAACAGTAGGGTTCTGTTTATCCTTTCACAAAGGGTGCAAACTGCTAATCAGGCTCCATTGCTGGGCTGGCCACTTTGTTTATCAATAAACAGGAAGACAGTTAGACTATAATTTTCTTGCCTAGTACTGGTAGCCAAAAGGAAATGCTGGCAGCTTGGTAGTACTGAGTTCCAGTTGCATCAAAACCCAATTATTATTGTAATAATGTATGGGTGTTTGCAAGTTGCACAGGCACGCTACACATGTCCACAAAATCATGTGAAACATATTGGCAGAGAATGAGCTTGGTGATACATGGACTAAGGGGAGCTGTCAAAATAGGCCTGGTCCTCCAAGAGCTCAGCTGTGGAGCGTTGTTTAAAAACACACACTGGAAAATAGTTAACATGGCAGACACGGAAATCTTTTACATATTAATACAACATAACAAAAACATGGTTTGACTAAAATCAAATACCAAATAGCAACAAACTCAGCTCTGAAACAGGAAATTTGATTGGAATATGCTCTAACTGCCATCACAAGCTCTGTTAATACAGAATGCTTGTATACCCTCTAAAAACGAGATAGTTCAGAGTGACTTTCATGTCAGTAGAGCTACCTTTCTGAGATACTATAAGATCTCAAATCTAAAATATAGCACAGGATTCTAAACCTTACGACAAAAATTCAGCCATACCTGTTTCAAGCATTTAAATTGTCCAGGTCATGTCTTTAGTTCTTTCTTTCATTTTTATCTCTTAGATGCACCTATAAGAAATTAAGATGCACCCTGAACATAAACTCCCCAAATGGGGCATGACAAATATAAAATACAAAGAGACTAAAATTTTCACAACATGGTGCTTCTATTAATGTTGAAATATGTAAGTTAATAACAGTTATCATATCTTGATCACATGTAACTACTTTACCCATTAAATATTTGCTGAGTACCTACTACGTACCAGTACCTCTGGCAAGCTGTGAGAGATACAATGGGACCCTCTTCACAAAGCCAAGATTCTACCAGGGAAGCAGATGTGGAACAAGTCATTACATTAAGGTGTGATGACTGTCCCGATGGAGTAGGTGGGGTGCCCACTTTTGCTTGTACCCAACTAGTCTTCACTACTGTGTCTGGCTCTCCAAAATGCCAACCCACAGCAACCTGCCTGGCAACTTGAGATGGGGAATCTTGGCTCACTTCTCTGCTAGGATGATATTGGACAAGTGAAATTTCGGCAGGTTCTGTATGGCTCGGTTAATAACTCTCATTAGCAAATGTAGTGATTAAAAATGCAGCTTTGGGGCCGGGCGCGGTGGCTCACGCCTGTAATCCTAGCACTTTGGGAGGCCGAGGCGGGTGGATTGTTTGAGCTCAGGAGTTCCAGACCAGCCTGAGCAAGAGCGAGACCCTGTCTCTACCAGAAATAGAAAGAAATTAATTGGACAACTAAAAATATATAGAAAAAATTAGCCGGGCATGGTGGCGCATGCCTGTAGTCCCAGCTACTTGGGAGGCTGAGGCAGGAGGATCGCTTGAGCCCAGGAGTTTGAGGTTGCTGTGAGCTAGGATGATGCCACGGCACTCTAGCCCGGGCAACACAGTGAGACTCTGTCTCAAAAAAAAAAAAAAAAAAAAAAATGCAGCTTTGGGGTGTGGACTGCCTGGCTTCCCTGCTTCTTAATTGTGTGACCTTGGGCCAGTTTGTTAACCTCTGTGTAATCCACTTTCCTTATCTGTCAATGCGGATAATAATAGCACCTTTCATAGAGTTGCTGTGAGCACGCAATGAGTTAATCCACGCAGAGCACTCAGAAACAGTGCAGGCACCCAGGAAATACTTGGTAAATGTTCTCTGTAATCATTATTCTCAGGCCACCTTCAGCACCACGGTCAGCGCCAAGGCCTGGCCCCCTTAGGATGGGCAGTGCCAGAAAGAATAATTGTGGGAAACTGCCTTTGGCTTAGAAATGGGCCAAAATTCAAGAAGACCACCGTCTTTAGCCAAACTCAGGAAGGAAGTGTGTTACTCCTCATACCCCTTCTGACCCTCAAAGTTGAAGGCTGATGTGTGCAGCATGTCTCCAGCAAAAATATGAAAAGGCCTAGTCCTAGCTCCCATCCCAGGGAGATATGGACTGACCTGACCAGAGGAAGTTAACTTGATTCAGTTCTCCCTAAGCCTCTCATATCTTAACTCCAAGCTTGGGATCTCCATACCCACTTCAGGCTCCCTTTGCTCTGACTATGGGGAACAGCAGAGAGTTTTGGGCCCTAACTCTCTACTTTGCCTTCCCCAGTATGTCTATCCATCCACAGCTCTAGGAAAGAGACACTCTTGACATTTTGCCCTGCAGACCTGCCCCAGTTGGGCTGGATCAGTAGCTTCCCCCTGACACTGTATAAGGGGAGTCAGATGAAATGCTTCACGGAATGCCTACGTGTTCAACTCTAGCTTTGTACTCCTACCTTGGGAGAATCCAAAAATTCACCCTCCAATGGAAAAACTTGAGCAGTCTTTGGAAAACCAAAGACTAAAATGTCCTTTTATCTCAGGCCAGCTCCCTGGCTCATCTTCTGAGGCTTTTGAGCTCTTCTGATAAAGGGAAGTCTTTTTGGTCTAATTATCTGGAGTTAATCAATAACTTGTCTAAGAATATGCTGTTTCTTAGATTAGACTTGACTGGGAATTCAGGGCCCAATTGGTAACTTTGGGAGGTTAATTTCTGACCAATAAATGACTAGCACAATGGCATCACATGAAGAAAACTGCAAAAACATATTTGATACAGACAGCATATTCTTAGTAGAAAGGCAGGCTATGTCTTGGTTCAATTCTTTTTTTTTTTTTTTTTTGAGACAGAGTCTCACTCTTTTGCCGGGCTAGAGTGCCGTGGCGTCAGCCTAGCTCACAGCAACCTCACACTCCTGGGCTCAAGCGATCCTCCTGCCTCAGCCTCCCGAGCAGCTGGGACTACAGGCATGCGCCACCATGCCCGGCTAATTTTTTCTATATATTTTTAGTTGTCCAATTAATTTCTTTCTATTTTTAGTAGAGACGGGGTCTCGCTCTTGCTCAGGCTGGTTTCGAACTCCTGAGCTCAAACAATCCGCCCGCCTCGGCCTCCCAGAGTGCTAGGATTACAGGCGTGAGCCACCGCGCCCGGCCTTGGTTCAATTCTTGACTTGACATTTGCCTCTGATGAGCCATACTTTCCTCTTCTTTTGTCAATAAAACACTATCTTCCTCAGTCTCCATAACAGGTATAGAATAAGAATTAAACTACCACCACCACCACCATCACCACCCTGAGAAGTGCTGATGTATTTAAAAATACATGGCAAAAGTATCATATTATTTCTTAATTGTCTCTCTAAATCAGAATATTAAATTATGCCATAAAATAGTAGACCCCAAACTTTTTGGTACCAGGGACCAGTTTCATGGAAGACAATTTTTCCACAGACTGAGTGGGGGTAGGTGGAGGGAGGATGATGAGCAATGGGGAACAGCTGTAAATACAAATGAAGCTTCCCTAGCTCACCTGCTGCTCACCTCCTGCTGTGCGGCCTGGTTCTTAACAGGCCACAGCCTGGTACCAGTCCATAGGCCAGGGGTTGGAGACCACGACCATAAAATATATCCACTGATTTATTACTAAAAACATAGTGGGGCTGGGCTCCATGGCTCATGCCTATAATCCTGGCACTCTGGGAGGCTGAGGTAGGAGGACTGCTTGAGGCCAGGAGTTCAAGACCAGCCTGGGCAACATAGTGAGACCCTGTTCCTACAAAAATAAAAAAATTAGCTAGGCATGGCAGCACTTATCTGTAATCCCAGTTACTAAGGAGGCTGAGGCAGAAGGACTGCTTGAGCACAGGAGTTTGAGGCTACAGTGAGCTAGGATGACACCACTGCACTCTAGCCCAGGCAGAGCTAGACCCTGTCTCAAAAATACAAACAAACAAAAAAAACCCACTTTCTTATGAACTGTGGCCACTGAAATAAGAAAACTTGAAAAATATACTGTTTTTTAATATAAAGCACGTTTGCATGATTTCATGCTATATCCCCTTTATTTTGCTAGTAGCTATACACACTTGGTTCTTTAGTTACAGAGATTTAGCAAACTGAAATCTCTTAGATTTATTTTCTGAAAATCACCTGTGGTCCTGCTCCCATCATAAAAGAGAAGAGATTTTAATTAGTAGCTAAATTTGGAGTAAGTTTAATGATTTTCACTATAGTCTCCAAGCTCTCTCTTACTTCATTTTAGAGAAAATGGCTACAGTTTCCGCATTTATAAAGCTTCGAATCATTTAAGCTGGGCTCTTTTCTTTCTTTTTTTTAAATCTTAATTTTGAGCTGGAGCTCAAAGATCTGTTTTATTGCCTAGGCCTGGGCTTTCTGTAGTCAGATATACCATATTATAGATCATACTCAGTCTTACTTAATTGGATTCCTAGGAATTGCAGGAAAAGAAATAACTGGCAATTTAAAGCCTGCATCTCTTTGTAGAGAGACTTTGTTGAGCTCATTAAATGGAAATTGCTGACTATTATGACCCTAATAGAGATATTTGAATCCTTGCATTGAGAAGATGCCTGGTTTGAAAAATAAAACAGTGAAGGGAGGGAAGGTTTTTTGTTTTCTGTTTTTTAACAATTACCCCTCAAAAGGGGAAAGGTTATTCAAGGGTATGAAGGGATTAAAAAAAGACTGAAAACACTTTACTACTTTTGTAAAAGCCTGGATAGGTTTTTATATCACAACCTTTAAGGATCAAAAAGACCTTGCAGAGTTCCCAAGCACAGTTCAGCTTTCCATACTGTTCCAGAAAGACTCACAGATACCCCAATTCCTATTAAAGAAATCTCCCAAGCTCTTAAGTCTTTTAATAAAGGCAAGGCACCTGGGAGAGGAGCCTTCCCATCCTAATTTCACACCCCTATTGAAGAGGAGTTAGCTCCCCACGCCCCTGTGTACATTTAATCATTCACTGCACATCAGTTAGCTTTCTCCCTGTGGGGAGAATACACCTAGCCACTCTACTAATTTATTTCAACAAAAGTGACAGCACTGAGGAATGTAAAATTTAGCCAAATGGATTTGTGTGTGTGTACAGTATATGTATGCAAGTACAAATGGGGCCTTAGTGTCTATGTGCTTGTGTGTGCATGTGTATGTGTGTGCATGTGCACAAGAAAAGTGTAAATGAGAGGGCACAAATTAGAAAGAATACATATGCTCTGGTGGAAAAGGACCTGTACGGCAATTAAAGGCATTACAGAGTAACCCAAAAGTTAACTGGCTTAAAACACTAAGTACAAGGAAGTCATATTTATATTAATCAAAGAGTAGTAATAGGCCAATAATCTTGATTGATATTTGGTTTTCTTAACAAGCAACTCAAACTCGAAAATGGAATGACTCCCTGGTTCTGCAGAAGAGTCCTTGTGAAAATTATTGTCTGGGGAAGAGGCACTTCGGCAACGTGGCGGCAACATGGCCTCCAATTGTCTCCTCCATGCTAGGCCTTGGAGGTGTCCTGATAGCCAAGACTGATGGAGGGAGCAGAAGCATTCAAAGAACATGGTGCAGAGGAGTGGCTGGGGGCTGCTGAAGCACTGAGTGCCACTTAGAAGACAAATGGCTTCGTCTTGCTTTTCATGGTAGAGGGCAGCTGCGACAAGAAGGACTCCTGGCAGCCCTGGGTCCTCTGCCATATGGAGCAGGTGGCTGGCAAGAAAGCCACCGCTCTAATCCCTACCCGGCCAGCCGCTTCCCTCCACCCTGCTACTGAGGGTGGCTCCGGCTCTCCCCAGACACCCCCACCCCACCCTCCTCCCAGTTCCCCACAGTGGGGAAAGGTCACTGTAGGTGGGTCTTGCTCAGTGCCCAGACCCCAGCCCAGCACCCACCTGCTCTGCACTGTTTCCAGGCTCTCACCCTCACAGGCGGATTTTGCTGCCTTCCTTGGCCTTTTTCTTACTCCATTTGTGGTTGAGGTGCTTGAGGGAGAACTGCTCAAGTATCCAGCACAGGGATACAAGGTAAAAATCTACGGCTTAGCAGCTTAAGAAAGATAATTGTCTCTCTGGTTTCCTGAAGGTAAACAATAAATAAGATTTTTCTAAGATGGCTGTATCTTGCCCCTCATGTTAAGAAATTTATAAAGGAGCTTAAGTGAAAAAGTGGTATTTTTCTGTCTCTACAGTCTTTTATTTGTCTACTATAGTTGAGGGGGATAGTTAAAAAATAGCAAAATTAGCAAACTGAATGACATTCATAGAGAAAACCTGCTGACCCAATACATTACCCTATGAGAGTCAGTCCTTTGGCTTCCTGAGGGGTCTGTGGGACACCCTCACAACCATAAACTCCTAACGCAGCTAAGTCCCTGCTACTCCAACTATGGTCTGTGGCCCATACTTGGTCTACGAAATCTTACCACTCCACTATGCGGTGAGTACAACGTTGGAGAATAAGAGTTAGAAATTTCTATAGCACTTACATTGCTATGACACCCAGGCAGCATTTAATTCTTCTATTGAATAGCAATTCATTTTTGTTGTATTTTACAGAAAGAAGTATTGGTCTACAATGGATTCAAAATGAAAGAAAGGGAGGGAAGGAGAGAGGAAGGGAGGAAGAAAGGAAAGGAAGGGAAACAAACAAAAACAACCAAATTGCTTCCTCACCATAGAGTGTGGGAAGCACTCTCTTGTATCTTATTTTTCAAGCAAGAGATCAAAATGGCAATTAAAAACCACTTAGAGCCAAATGATTAAAAAAAAATGTGTGGCCGGCGCGGTGGCTCACGCCTGTAATCCTAGCTGTCTGGGAGGCGGAGGCGGGCGGATTGTTTGAGCTCAGGAGTTCGAGACCAGCCTGAGCAAGAGCGAGACCCCGTCTCTACTAAAATTAGAAAGAAATTAATTGGACAACTAAAAATATATAGAAAAAAAATTAGCCGGGCACAGTGGCGCATGCCTGCAGTCCCAGCTACTCAGGAGGCTGAGGCAGGAGGATCGCTTGAGCCCAGGAGTTTGAGGTTGCTGTGAGCTAGGCTGACGCCACGGCACTCACTCTAGCCCGGGCAAAAGAGTGAGACTGTGTCTCAAAAAAAAAAAAAAGAACAAAGCTCATCTACCTGACCTCATTTTTCTGATTAGGCGGAGGTACGAGGTAAGAAAGTCTTTCTAGACAGGTAAATCAAGGATGTATCTTCATTTTGAAAAGGGATTTGATAAAAATCTCATAATATCCTCATGAAAAGATTGGATTTTAGGAGAGTTAGGTGACTGAATAGTCACATTCCTAGTATTATTCATGAACTTGACTGCTCTGTGCCTCAGTTTCCTTATTTGTAAAAGGAATGTAATAATATTAATAGTACCTCATTGGGTTGTCAGGCAAATTATAGCACCTGGCATTAAGTCAGCCTTATATAAATGTTTGTTCAACAAACTTGAACAGAAGTTTTTAGTGGCATGCTTGTACAGCATATGGCTCCAACCTCTTCAATATTTCCATCAGAAACTTGTTAAATTTTCATATGGTGTGCTTGTCAAATTCTCAGGTGATATAAATGTTGGATGATGAAATCAAAATCCAAAAAGACTTTGACAGGGCCATGAAATGAAATATATGAAATGAATATTAAGTCCTGGATAGGAATTTTAAAAAAAAATTTTTTAACAAGTATCACCCTGGCTTTCCAGAACTTTCTGTGGATAAAGAAGGGAATTTTAGTTGACTCCAAGCTCAGTAGGCATAAAAGAGTGTGTCTAATAATTAATGCAAGTTCAGTTGTGTTGGGAGAATTGGAGTGTCCTAATAAAGACCCTGTGTGAACATACACTCCAAGATGGCAGGCACCACTGGCCAGTAACTCTTCTCTCCCCTTCTCTTCTTTAGGTTTCTTCTAAGTAGTAGCTCAGCTGCTATTACTCTGGGTATAAGGATGGCTTCAGAACACAGATAAACAGTAAGGAAAGAATGGACCATATTTCCAACTCATCTGGGTGGCAGGAAACATCCTCAGGTGGGTATGGGAGGACAGCCTCAAGATTTGTGAAGAAATATAATTATAGTTTAAGTTTATAATTATAGTTTAATTTATAATTTAAGTTTATCAGGGTACCTAATGGCTCACTGTGCTACAATGCTAAAATAAATTGCCCTCTAATCATGATTACTGTAGGATTTATCTAATCTATTTCCTACAAGAAATCAAGCTACTCCCAGGCACTTTATCAACCTTTTTTTCATAATAATCCCTGTCCCTGACAAAAGAAGATATTATCATCCCTACGGTATAGATAAGAAATGGAGGCAAAGAAGTAAATGGAATTGCTCTGAGTCACACAGAACTGGAATTACAATTTAGTATCTAATCTTAGAGTACAACTACATGGGTTGTGGGAAGGGGCATACTAGAATCACATTATATCCTTCAGAAAAAGGCTTATTTACCTTAATCTCTGGGAGAAAAAAGATTAATTGTATTTTCCTTGGCACATGCCAAAGATGTTGAGTAGACGCTTTAGATTCCACATGCTCATTCTAATTCTTTTCCAAATACTTGGAAAGCTTTGGTTTGACCATTAGGAAGATGCTGGAAATGAACTTTTTTTTTTTTTAATTAAGGCAAATATTTGTTTGCTAGAATCTCCAAGGAAAGCAATTAATTCAGAAAGTTGTATAGTACAGCCATGGTGTTTTAGATCACCTGGGGCAAGAAACTATCCAAATAGGCATCAATCCAGATGGCTGGCTCCACAGTCCATTCCCAGCCCAACCTCACTGTCTAGAGCCTTGTAGATAAAGGTTGAATGAATGTATGTTTTTAACTAAAAAACTTTCATGCACTCACAAGTTATTGTTATAATGATTTATATATTTCACCTAATTATTGAACAAATCCACGCTCATTATAAAAACGTAGAAAACAAAGCACAACAAAATGAAACAAAAAGTACCCACTATGCAACCACTCAGTAAGAACCTTTTGTACATGTTTACAAATTGGATATTTTCTAAGGCTCATTTCCCTGGTCAGGCCATGAGGAAATCAGCCAGAAGCTACGACCAAACCTAAGGTTGTGTGTGTAGTTTCCCTATAGTTAAGTAGGGAAAATGGTGATTTATCCATGGAAGACTACCTTTTATTTTCTTGGCACTTGTCCCAGAAGAGATAAGACCACTACTTAATATACCTAGTGGTAAAAAAGAAGAAATAAATTCCTAGTTGCATTTCATTGGTCTGAAAAATTTTCACCACAATTCTAGAATTATGTGACTCATTTACCTAGAGCAGCCAGCATCATGGCCAGAATTGATTGCCTATCTTTTTATCTATACACACACATAGTCACATCCACTGAAGTTCATAATTTAAAAATATAGTTTGGTCAAATTCTTCCTTTCTCTTAGAACAGAGACACACACATTTGAAACCCATGTAAGGGCTGGGTCAAAAAACTGTTAGTAATCAGCAAAAGATGAGTACAGTAGAATCTCTCCAAATAGGAGCAATGCCACGCATGGCAAGAGAACCAAATTTCAATCCATTTCTTTTTCCCGTTCTAAAATCATGTCATTACCTTTTTGTTTGCAGCCACACCATCCTCACAGTCGAGCACTGCACAATCTACATTCAAGGACGGAATCTTCTTTATTTTCTTTTCATCATTTCCAGGTACATAGAGCACTGCCCTCCGGGGAATGTACTTGTGATTCCACAAGGAACTATATCCAAGCCTGGGGACATTAGCTGCTGGAGATGCTTTCCTGCAGGAGACATAATTGGGGTTATTCCAGAATCGAATTTCTATATTTACAAACTTGTGAAAAACCTTATTTTAATGCAAGATTAAAACAGAACACATGGATAATCTTTTTTAATTATGGCAGAACACAATCACACATAAAAGCCAAGAAAACAATGATAGGTTAAATAAACAATGAACAAAATGTCATTTTGGCTGAGGTTTACAAAATAGATAGGACTGTTTGTTGATATAGTCTTCTGAGAGAAGGAGGAGGGTGTACCTATTTCTCCTTGGAAAACACTTCCAGTATTGGTATACTGTCCAGATAGCATTCGTAGAGGAAAAAAAAGGAAAGAAGATGTATATCTGAAAGGCACTAAAAACAATACTGTTTACAATGTTGTATATAAGTACAAAAGTAGAAATTTTTTTTTAAATTATAAGCATTAGTCTATGGCCCTCTGCCTGCTAATACATCTTTTTTTTTTTTGAGATGGAGTCTCACTGTGTTGCCCGGGCTAGAGTGCCGTGGCGTCAGCCTAGCTCACAGCAACCTCAAACTCCTGGGCTCAA
>NW_012146301.1:1934167-1935692 GCF_000956105.1 Propithecus coquereli | reverse complement strand
GTGTGAGGTTGCTGTGAGCTAGGCTGACGCCACGGCACTCTAGCCTGGGCAACACAGTGAGACTCTGCCTCAAAAAAAAAAGAATGTGTTCTTATAGACCTATCTTGTTGGATTATAACTTTATTTTTTTGTCTGTCTCCACCAACTTGTGACTCCTCCAGGCTGGGGATCTGCAACCATCTTTGTATCCCTCCTGCCTGCCATGGTGTCCAGTTGAGTAGGTACTCAGTATTTAATTAAATACTGAGTATTTAAACTTAAATATTATGTACATTTAAATATTTACTCAACTGAAATAGCAGCTTTGCCTCTACCTCCTCCACTCCTACTTTCTTAGGCTTGCCCAGTGTTATGGTGATTCACCAGAAATCCGTGCATTACTTGGCATATTTTTACCATAGCCCAGCAAACAGCGGCTTAGATAGCCCAGTACCTCCTCTTCATTTAACAATGAAAAGCAGAAGATAAGAGGGAAATGGAGACAGTCTTTCCATCATCCATGCTTGGGAAGGTGAGCTGGTGGTGCCATCCTTGACATGAAGGAGCTACTTAAACACAAATTGGATTAGCAGGACAGGATTAGAGCCTGCTGGAACATGTTATATGCTTATAAACTGCTACGTGGAAACTCCTATTGTTTTCATTATAAGCCCACACTCTACGGAGAGTCAATCAAATGAAATATGGAATTAGTCTATTAATAAAAAAATAAAAAGAGATATAAAATGAAGTGACTAAGTTTTAATAATTCAAGAAAGCTGAATTAGGCAATGATAGTTCAGTTTAGCAAAACTGTTATACAACTAGATAATCTGAAATGAGAATTTTAATACGGATTTCTTCCTACTAAAAAATAAGCTCTCTAAAAATGGTTTCTATCTTCTCCAACAAGAAGAATAACATTCAAATAAGAAACTTTAAGAGGTGACTTCAATAAAGAAAAAAGAACATAAGAAATGTGAGGAGTTTCAGGCTTCTCTGGACTTTCAAATGAATTGAGGTCCCTAGGTCTAAATGAATCACAAGCCCAGGACACTGAAAGAATTTGCAGATGTAAACACAGAGCTCCCTTAACCTCTGAGAAATCACGGAGAATGGGAAGTTGACAAAAGATAAAGAAAAGCCAAGTCAATAGCTTTCCAAGGAAGTGGGAAAAGGGGAATGATGGAATATGCCAATAGGTGAGCTGGAGGCTGATTCCCGGCAAAAATTCTAGGAGATCTGAATCTTGGTTCTGCCATTTAATAGCAATGTGACCTTGAACAAATTTCAAAACTTTGCTATCAGGATTAAGTGAGATAATATACGTAAATAAGATAATATATAAATAATATACACTAGATAATATATGGAACTAATATAGGTAAATAATATATGTAAATGAGATAATGTAAATAATAACATATGTAATATAGCACCTGCTACATAGAAGATCCTCAACAAACCATTTTGGTATTCCTAGCACTTCAAAAGAGGTGGTAACTCCTAGGTGCTGACATGGGGCTCCTTAAGAACAAAGCTCGAG
>NW_012146301.1:1925916-1930817 GCF_000956105.1 Propithecus coquereli | reverse complement strand
CTTGCTCAGGCTGGTCTCGAACTCCTGAGCTCAAACAATCCGCCCGCCTCGGCCTCCCAGAGAGCTAGGATTACAGGCGTGAGCCACCGCGCCCGGCCTAATACATCTTTTTAAGTAGGTAAATCAGTAATTCAAGTTCAATTTTAACAACAGATCAGATAGGTTGGCTACTTCCTAAGTGAGTACAAAGACAGTGAATGGGAAAAGACCATTACTAGCTCTGTAATTTTAGGCAACTTAATTACTAGAAACTTCAGATTCTTCATCTATAAAAATAATACTCATTTTGCAGGTTGCTGAGAAGATTAAGTTAAAGGAAATAATGAACATAAAGTGCTTAGCCAGAGCCTGGCGGATATTAGCTGCTTGACATGGTGGTGGGCGTAGTAGCAGTAGCAGCTGCTGTTGTTATTAAAGGAGAAACACTAGCTGTCAGTAGCCCCTGCCTGCTCCTAAACTATGCTCTTTCTTTCCCTTTCCTATGACACTAAGTTTAGCCTCCTGAAATAAAAGGAGTTGGCCAGAAGCTCCTTTAGCTTACCATAGCCTTTACCCCTAACCTGGTCCATAGTTTATCCTGTGAAAACAATGTTCTACCCTGTAAGATATGGTGAAGAAAGACGAAAACAGCTCTCACAATCAGGACCGGCTACATAATTTGTGGGGCCCAGTACAAAATGAAAATGCAGAGCTCTGTTTAAAATTTATTAGGAATCTTGATGGCAACAGAAGAATGTTAAAGCAAGTGCCAGACCCTTCTAAGAGCATAAGTTGCACATCTGTGAAGCCAGCCCTGCCCATAAGAGATGAAGCTATATGTCATGAAAACTGCTAGTTAAGGAAAGGTTAAAGCCCCAGAAAACTAGTAACATTCTAATATTTTACTTCCCCTCGGTAAATAGCATGACCTTTTTCCAAAATATGTCAGCTGTACTTTCATGAAAGCTCTTGACATCAGTAGTTATCCTCAGTTAATACAACCAACATTCTGCACAGTAGTAATATTTCACCATGATTAGTGTGCCTTGTGACTTAATGTATCTCAAGAAAAATCACTGTCTTTTTTTTGCGCGCGGGGGCAGGGGGGCGGGTGCCTAACAAGTTTGTATGGGCCGCCTCCTCATTCCTTCTTGCAGACAACCTCACCTTAATAAACTCTAAAACTTGAGTCTGAGTCTTATTTTTCCAGAACATAAGCATTGTGTTATACAAGCCATGGTGAAATATATTTGGATTTTAAAAGTGAACATGTCTTGCAAAACATTTCATTTAATATAAAACACATTATGGCCAGCTAATTGAAGAATGCCTGAAATATCTGCCATCATTTTTCATTGATTGAAAATATCTGGTTTATCTAAAAACAGGGAAAAAATATAATGATGTAATAGCAACAACCACATTTTAGTTATCACTCATGCTGGAGTCCAAAATTTGCAACATATGTGTTTCCCTAAAAATACCAAGAAATCCTTGGGGCAAAATCTCTGCTCATCAGAATTTAGTGTAAACACACATGTAAAACCCTAAGAGAGGGGGAAGATGGTGGAGTAGCAGCCCTAAGACTGTCTCCTCAGACAACTGCAAAAATCTGTCTGTTGTAATTATTTGGTAACTCTGGAATCTATCAAAGACTTGAAACTTCCGGGGGAAGGCTTGGATGTGGAATTGTGGTTAATTTTGGTCAATTTCAGCTCTTGGCACAGCAGCAGCTACCCAATCTGCACCCCTCAGTCTCATGGTAGGCAGCTGTGTATGTGTTCCTGAAGTAACCTGCACATAGTTTGAGGGAGCCAGGGTGGGCAAAAAAAAAAAAAAGGGTCCCTGTCCTCCAAATATTAGGAATTTGTGGAATTGGTGCTCTGATCACTGATTACTGATTCTGATCACAGATGTGCAGACAAAGAGGCTGAGAGCCACTGTCATTGCATCTCCCTCCATTGTTGCAAGCCCCTCTCCCTGGGGCTGAAGTGACTTCCAGGTGATTTAAACAGCCAGCCTCTTGCACTCAAAATTTTCTCTTTTTCTCCCTTTTAGGAACCAGATATTAAAGACTAGGACATCCAAAAACAACTACATATATGGGGAAAATTAGAAAATGACCATGCATGCCCAGAGAAAGACTCAGAAAAGACCTGAGAAAACCTTATATTTACACCTCAGGCTGATCCTCAGCATAGAGACAGTCTACAACCATCAAAAACAAAAACAAAAGCAATAAAAGAAACCCAGAAAACCTTAAGGAAGGGGGAGAATCTGATTTCCAGAGTTACTGCATTTTTAGATTGAAATGTCCACTTTTCAACAGCAACAAAATTCCAAGGCATACAAAGAAATGGGAAAATATGGCCGTTCTTTCCCCAAAGGGAAAAAAATCAACAGAAACTGTTCCTGAAAAAGATCTAATGGCAAAGACTTTGAAACAACTACCTTAAAGATGCTAAAAAAACTAAAGGAAGATGTTAAGAAAGTCACGATAACAAGTTATGAACAAAATGGAAATATAAATAAAGAGAAAGAAAAAGAAAAAGAAAGAAAGAAAAATTCCAGAGTTGAGAAGTACAATTAATTGAAATGAAAACTTTCACTAGAGGGATTCAAAGGCAGATTTGAGTGGGCAGAAGAAGAAAATTAGCAAACTTGAAGATAGGACAGTGGAAATTATCAGGTCTGAGAAACAGAAAAAACAGTGAAGAAAAGTGAACAGAGCCTAAAGGAACTGTGGGATCCCATCGACCACACCAACATATGCACTGTGAGAGTTCCAGAAGGAGAAAGAAAGAAAAAGACAGAAAGTGTATTTGAAAAAATAGTAGCTGAAAACTATCCAAATTTGATGAAAGACATGAATAGAAACATGCAATAAGTTTAATGAACTCCAAGTAAGATGAACTCAAAGAGGCCCACACCGAAATACATTAAAATCAAACTTGCAAAAGTGAAAGACAAAGAATCTTGAAAACAGCAAGAGAGAAGCAAATCGTCAGATACAAGTTATCTTCAATAAGATTATCTGCAGATTTCTGAAACTCTGGAGGCCAAAAGGTAATAGGCCAATATATTCAAAGTACTAAAAGGAAAAAACAAAAAAAAACAAAAAAAAACTTGTCAACCAAAACCAAGGATCCTATTTCCAACAAAACTGTCCTTCAAAAGTGAGGAAGAAAATAAGAAATCCCCAGATATCTTCAAAAAAAAGGTGAAGGAGTTTGTTACCACTAGACCTGCCCTGTAAGAAATGCTCAAGGTAATTCTGCAAGTGAAATGAAAGGACATTGGATAGTAACTTGAATCCACACAAAGAAATAAAGCTCTAAGATAAAATCGTGCGCAAATATAAAAGCTAGTATTATTATAATAATGGCATATAATTACACTTTTTGTTTTCCATGTAATTTAAGAGATTATTACATTTTTAAAAATTATTAGTCTAAAGGCTAGTTAATATATTAATGTAGTTTTGGTTTGTAACCCCACATTTTATTTTCTACATAATTTGAGAGACTAATGCATTTAAAAGAATTATTAGTTTATGCTTTGGGACACAATATATACAGATGTAATTCTGTGACAATAATAACCAAAAGGCGTGGGGACAGAGCTGGAAAGGCATAGAATTTCTGTATACTATTAAAGTTAAGATGATATAAATTCAAATTAAAGTGTTATAACTTTAGGATATGAAATGTTATCCCCATGGTAACCACGAAGAAAACAGCTATAGAATATACACAAAAGGAAGTGACAATGAAATTAAAACATTTTGCTGCCAAAAAATCAACTAAACACAAAAGAAGACAGTAATGCAGGAAATGAAAGACAAAAAAAAGCTATCAGGCATATAGAGAACAAATAGCAAAATGACAGAAATAAGTCCCTCCTTATCAGTAATTACTTTAAATGCAAATGGATTAAACTCCCCAATCTAGATTAAACTCTCCAATCAAAAGAGAGAAATTGGCAGAAAGGATAAAAACACACGATCCAACTATATGCATCTACACAAGACTCACTTTAGATCCAAAGACACAAATAGATTGAGAGGGAAAGAATGGGAAATGATATTCCACGCAAATAGTAATCAAAAGAGAGCAAGGGTGGCTATGCTAATATCGAAGAAAACAGACTTTAAGTCAAAAAAGGTCACAAGAGACAAAAATGGGCATTGTATATTAATAAGAGGCTCAATGCAACAAGAAGATATAACAATTATAAACATTTATGTAACTAATGACAGACCATCAAAATATATGAAGCAGAAACTGACAGAATTTAAGGGAGAAATAGATAGTTCTAAATAATATAGTTGGAGACTGTAATAACCCACTCTCAATTATGGGTAGAACAACCAGACAATAGAGGACTTAAACTAAAACAACTAGATCTAATATACACAGAACACTCGACTCAACAACAAAAGCATACAAATTCTTCTCAAGTGCACATGGGATATATTCCAGGATAGACCTATGTTAGTCCACAAATTAAGTCTCAATAGATTTTTTTTTTTTTTAATGACAGGGTTTTTTTATTACCCAGGTTGGCCTTCAACTCCCAGGCTCAAGTGATCCTCCTGCCTCGGTCTCCTGAGTAGCTAGGACTACACATGCATGCCACTGCACCTGGCCTTCGGTAGATTTTAAAAGATAGGTATTGTACAAAATCTTTTCTCTGAGCACAATGAGATAAAGTGAGAAATCAATAGCAGAAGTAAAACTGAAAAATTAACAAATTTGTGGAAATTAAACAACCAGTGGATCAAAGAATGAATCACAAAGGAAATTTAAAAATACTTAGGAACAGGCCGGGCGCGGTGGCTCACGCCTGTAATCCTAGCACTCTGGGAGGCCGAGGCGGGTGGATCACTCAAGGTCAGGAGTTCAAGACCAGCCTGAGCAAGA
>NW_012146301.1:1905328-1925490 GCF_000956105.1 Propithecus coquereli | reverse complement strand
ATTAAATTAAAATTAAAATACTTAGAAACAAATGAAAATGAAAACACAACATACCAAAACTTACAGGATGCAGGGAAAGCAGTGCTAAGAGGGAAATTTATAGCTATAAATGCTTATATTAAAAAACAAGAAAAATCTCAAATCAACAACCTAACTTTACAACTTAAGGAACTAGAAAAAGAACTAAACCCAAAGCTAGCAGAAGGAAATGATAAAGATAATAACAGAGAGAAATGAAATAGATAAGTAAAAAAAATTGAGAAAATTAATGAAACGAAAAGTTGGTTCTTTAAAAAGTTCAATACAATTGACAAACTTTTAGCTCCATGGGCTAAGAAAAAAAGAGAGAAGACTCAGATTACTAAAATCAGACATAAAAATAGGGACATTACTACTGATTCTACAGAAATAAAAAAGATCATGACACTACTATGAACAATTATATGCCAACAAATTGAATAACCTAGATGAAATGGACACATCCCTAGAAACCCCAAACCTACCAAGACTAAAACATAAAAATAAAAAATGTAGGGCTAGGCACAGTGGCTCAAACCTATAATTCCAGCTACTCAGGAGGCTGAGGTAGAAGGATTGCTTGAGGCCATGAGTTTGAGATCTGTCTGGGCAACAGAGTAAGATGCCCATCTCTAAGAAAATAAAAATAAAAATAAATTAGCTGGATGTAGTGGTGCACGTCTATAGTCCCAGCTACTTGGGAGGCTGAGGTGAGAGGATCACTTGAGCCCAGGAACTCAAGGCTGCAGGGAGCTATGATTGTCCCACTGCACTCCAGCCTGGGTGACAGAGCAAGACCTCATCTGTTAAAAAAAAAATTTAATTAAAAAATAAAAAATCTGGCCAGGCGTGGTGGCTCAAGCCTGTAATACTAGCACTCTGGGAGGCTGAGGCAGGAGGATGGCTTGAGGTCAGGAGTTCGAGGCCAGCCTGATCAAGACCCCATCTCTACAAAAAATAGAAAAATTTAGCCAGGTGTGGTGGTGCATGCCTGTAGTCCCAGCTACTTGGAAGACTAAGACAGGAGGATCTCTTGAACCCAGGACTTTGAAGTCACAGTGAGCTATGATGACATCTCTACCCAGGGCAACAGAGTGAGACTCTGTGTCAAAAAATTAAATTAATTAAAATTTAAAAAGAATAAAAAATCTGAGTAGACCTATAACTAGCGAGAGACTGAAGCAGTCATCAAAAATCTTTTTTAATTGGATGAAAACAAACCAATAATAAAAGCACTTAAAAGGTCTCAAATGGCAGCATAATATAAGGGAAAGTATTCAGCTAAACTATATGAAATTGCTGATATTCAACCATTTTTGACCTACACAATGTTAATTTTATATGGTCAACCTGATGTTTTAACTGGCAGTCAGAAGATGGGATGAGAAGCAACATAATAGTCACTTCATACAGCGGAAAGCTCATCATAAACAGTAAAAAAAAGTAGCTTGCAGATATAGCTTCTATTAATATTATTATCTGTCAGTTGTCATCTGCATGTGCTGCTGGTCGACACAGCCCAGCACCGAGAATTTTGTGTCTAGTATCCTCAACTAGATCATAAACCCTATGAGGGGAGGAGGTGGTCTCACATCTCCCCGGTGCTGCTTAGCACAGGGCCTATACACCAGAGGTTGCCATTCCTGTTCACTCATTACCTCACCAAAGCCAGCTCTCCAGAAGTGGGTATGTAGGACTCATCCGCAACCCGACTACAGTCAAGTGTTAGCGGTGACAACAGGTAGGAGGTAATTTTTATTCCTTCTCTTGTTGCCATCCTTGAACCTTTAATCCAATCCATGGCCTGTGGCTGCTTTCCTCTGTTCATCCCCTCCTTTCCATAATATATTACACCCTAGTTTAAGGCCTCCTTCACCCTTACCTAGATGACTGTGAAAGCCTCTTATTTATCCTCATTGCCTCCACTTTGTTCTTTTGTTCGTTCATTCATTCATTCATTCAGTGAGCACTCAGCACCCAATGGGTGACCTGCTCCAGGCCCCCACTAGCACGCATGGCAGCACCTATGTACAAACTGGAAAAAGGTGCCCATTGGTGCCTTCCTGTGGATGGAAGAGCAGAAAGGCACCCCCTCTCTGGTGGGAGCAAGCCTCGGGGTGAGGAGACAGGCTGAGGCCCAGCCCCTCCCATGCCCCTCACTAGGTGCCCTCTTAGGGCACGCCTTGCACCACTGTATGCAGTGGCACTGAGCTGCACTGCACTAAGCACAGTGGGGGGTTGGCACAGAACAAATGCCCACGAAGGCCGAGGGAGGGACACCCAGAAGAATGGCCTGTTAACTGGAGGCAGGAAGGCTCAAGGGCAGCACTAAGGAAGCTTGAGGGAAAAAGATCAAAGGCAACAAAACTGAAATAATAAAAAGAAGGAAGGTTTAGGGGGAATTCAGGCTTCTGGTTCTGTTGCAGACTCTGAGGTCTGGAGGGGACTGTCACTGGGCAGGTGGCAGGAGCCCACTTCCTCCTCCCTTCCTGCTGGGGAGTCCTCTCCTTCCTCCATTCCGGCTGTTCCAAAATCTGTTCTGCACTTGAGCTGTGTTCAGCACTAACTACTGTGTACGAATACAACTGCAGTAGGTGACAAGATCGAACTTATTTTATCTTACATATTTCGAGTTAGAGCCTCTTGATAGTCAACATGTAAATGTATTCAAACAATATGCAAAGCAGGGGCTTAAGATGAGTTGAAAAAAATCTGGTAGCCTTATGGTGAGTTTTCACTACAGAGGGACCTTTTTTAGATATGCCATCCCAGAGGGGGGCCCACTTCTGCTTGTTCTTGTCTCCTCCCTTTCCTCCTTCACCTGATGCCATTAATTAACCATTTCTATAACTAGAGGCATAGCTAGTCCCTAGTACAACAGGGGTTCTCAGCCTAAGATTCAATATAACAATCAACTGGAGAGCTTTTAAAAATTGCCAAATTCTGGACCCCACCCAGTGCAATTAAATTAAATGCACTGGTAATAAGGCCCAGGCTTGGGTATTTTTTTAAGCTCTCTAGGTCCTTGCGACTTAACTGAGGTGATTCTGCAGACAAGCACTAATGGTCTCTTATCTGTTCTCACATAAGAATCCCATCTTTTGGGGGAGAATCTATTATCATGTGGGATCTTTTAGAAATGCAGAATCTGGGTCCCATTCCAGTCCTTCCTAATCAGAATCTGCATATTAACAAGATACCTAGGTGATAAGTATCACATGAGTTTGAGACGAGATACTCAAGGCTTCTCAAACTTGGTGCTTACTGGAATCACCTGGAGAGTTTTCAAAGCTGCTGCTGCCAGAGCCCCAGCTGCAGAAAGTTTGATGTAATTGGCCTGGGGTAAGACCTAGGCTTTGGGACTTTCAAAAGTTGGCTGTGTGATTCCAGTGTGCAGCCTAGTTGGAGGACGACTGCATTAGATGATTCCAATGTAGTCAATGCCTTAATGCAAGAAATTTTGTTTCAATAAAAATTTCTCTTAATGAGTCATATGCTACTATTATGTACAAGTAGACTCTATGAAAGTATGAAAATCAGTCAAGTTTCAGCAAACTTGAAAAAAATCCATTTAAATAAAAGTCTTTCTGATAAAAAAAATTAACACTCAAACTGCTAACTATATTCAAAATAGCAGTAATAATCAAATAAGCTAATGTCCCTTTTAGGGTCAGCAATTTAGTCTATGACTTCCAAACCCAAGTTAATGATTTCTTTACTTAGTTGATAGCTAGTATAGAGGTCTGTACTTTGGGTACACATTACAATCATTCGGGAAGCTTTAGGGGGCGGGAGCGGGGGACTCCAGGCCATATACCCAATTAATTAAATCAGTCTCATGGTGAGTCCGGGGCATTAGTATGTCTTCAAAGCCTCCAGAGAGACTCCCAAGTATAGTCAAGGGTGAGAATCTCTGCACCAGAGGCTGTAAGTACAACCAGTGTCTTACTGATCCTGGGAAGGACTTGGAGTTGATGGATAGTAACAGTTACCAGAACCCCTGTAATATTCTGAAACTTAAAAAAAAAAAAAGTTACCAGAATTCAATCCTACTATATTTAGGCAGGGGTGTTGGGTATCAATTACACAACACTCCATTAATCAAATGATGGGAATGACAATGAGATGAGTGGTAGTTTTCCTTGTTTGCAAATCACATTGCTCTATATTCCCCAACCACTGAATCAGTGGCCCTCACAGCAGAGGTTTGGACGTGGTGGGTGGTGAATACTAAGAGTCCTTGCTAAGAGCTTCAAACTAGATTCTTACCTCAAGTGAGATAATAAACTTGCCTTTGTTAATGGACATGGAAGTCTTTTGATTTGCAACAGCTTAAGGGTCTGAACTAGAGCTCAGAGGAGGCAGAGTGAGAAAGGAATGGGGGATTAGAAATAAAGAAAGTCAGACAGATCGGGCGTGTTCAGGGTGGGCATGTTCAGGGTGGTATGCTTGTATTCTCCTGGAAAGCGCTGGAACACATTCTACTAAGTGAGGTATCCCAAGAATGGAAAAACAAGCACCACATGTACTCATCATCAAATTGGTATTAGCTGATCAACACTTAAGTGCACATATAAGAATAACATCTATTGGATGTTGGGTAGGGGGGGTGGGGGCAGGAGGGGACACTCATCACACAATGAGTGTGATGCACACCTCCTGGGAAATGGACACACTTGAAGCTCGGACTTGGGGGTGCGGGGGGCAAGGGCATCATACATAACCTAATCATCTGTACCCCCATAATATGCTGAAATAAAAAAAAAAGAAAAAAAAGAAAAAGAAAAAAATAAAGAAAGTCCTTGTCACTGGCAGGGCCAAAGCCTTTGAGATACGGAGGGGAAGGGTCCAAGTGGTGAGATGGGGTGAAGATTCTGCCTGGTTTACTCCCCATCCCAGGAACCTGCGGGGTAGTGAAGATGGCTAGTGAGGTGATGGAAACATCCAGGATAAGCTGAGGCTGGAAAGGATTGTGCTGACTTCCCATTCAAACTCTGGAAGAATACTACATGGGAGTTCTGCATCAACATGGGCACTAGAGAAGGGCAGACACAATATGGATTGCTCAGGCAGAGAAGGGGCTAGAGCAGCATGCTACTAATTCCCTAAGGTGAGGAAGAATCCAGAAGTTTCTGCCTGACCTCCTGCAGTGTGCCTGCAAGGGAGTCATCAGAGTACAGGAGTGAGAGCACCCATATCAGAGGCAGTGGGGTGAAAGCAGGGCTAGTGCTGGATGAGCGACACCGGGGAATGCAGAAGCAGGGAGTCTGTCCAGTCAGGAGGGCCATGGTTGTATCTCATGGGGACATGCCCCATGTATCTCCTGTACCCAAAGGACAGACCACGAGTCCCCTGATCATTAGCACTGCATCAGAGACCAGGGCCAAGGGCCAAGAGATATGAGCATTGAGGGCTGCCATGACATGGTTACGAAACACTGGAATTGATAGTAGGAGAATGTACTTTGCTTTGTGTGAGACGAATTGTTTGAGATTAGAGACAAATGTGCTCTCTCTCTCTGATTCTAACTGATGCTATTTGCTTCTGTAACTGTGCTTGCTTTTAGTTGTTTGTTAAATATAGTTAATCAGAATGAAAAACAGGAGTAAGAGCAGGAGTGACTCCATGACAGGCTGAACTTCCTGGAGTAGGCCTAAGTTTCAATTTCCCCGAAATGACGCTGACCATAGCCGGCGCCGGTGCGAAAATCCCGAGGCTTGGAGGCACTTTCAAAGGAACCAATCAGGAGTCAACACGATCAGCCACTTTTAAAGGAACCAATGAACTAAGGAGGGGAGGGGGAAAGGTGTGCCCAGTGTGCCGTGTGAAACCTGTGTGCCGTGTGTAAAACAAGAAAAGGTATAAAAGCTTAACTTTTACCCTAGGGCGGGGTCCGATCCTGAAGAGGCCACTGCGTTGGTGCTCTGGGACTTGGACCCTAGCTCGAGCTAGCCAATAAACTCGTTTGCCATTTGCAGCCTCGGTGACTCCGCCTCTCTGTTCCTGGGGCCGAGGGGAACCGGCTCTAACATTTATATAGGCTTCCTCCTGGGCCTCCTGCTACCCAGAAAGAAGGGGAGGGCAGAAATCCTAACACTGAATATTTACTTAAAAGAGACCATGTTTAGGCCGGGCGCGGTGGCTCACGCCTGTAATCCTAGCTCTCTGGGAGGCCGAGGCGGGCGAATTGTTTGAGCTCAGGAGTTCGAAACCAGCCTGAGCAAGAGCGAGACCCCGTCTCTACTAAAAATAGAAAGAAATTATCTGGACAACTAAAAATATATAGAAAAAATTAGCCGGGCATGGTGGCGCATGCCTGTAGTCCCAGCTACTCGGGAGGCTGAGGCAGAAGGATTGCTTGAGGCCAGGAGTGTGAGGTTGCTGTGAGCTAGGCTGACGCCACGCACTCACTCTAGCCCGGGCAACACAGTGAGACTCTGTCTCAAAAAAAACAAAACAAAAAAAACCTTAAACCAGAAGAAACACAGTCATCTTGAATAGGCAAATTTATCGGCATCTTTTTCTTACCAATAAGTAGGAACAGGAATTTCAGACCAAAATGAGATTAATTATAGAAAATTATACTGTGTACATTTGCAACCCAGCATACGAAGGATATCTGTGTAGACCCCACTACTTAACTCTTGAAATCTAGCCCAGCAGTGATCTAAAGCAGGTTCCCTGTCTCCCTGACAGAGCCCACTTCTGCGACAACTTTCCCTGCCTCTGCTCCTTCCTCCTCTCTTCTCTCCAACTCTTTATTCTCAGAACTATTTGGCTTCAGTGCAATGCAGTGAGGAATAGAGCTCCAAGGGGAGAAAGACTGTAAATTTACCTCTACTCAGTACCTTCTCATGACCCATGAGCTCTGAGGTCCCCAAATAACTGCATCAGTTGAATTTTGCTGCTGCCAAGACTGGTGCCTCCAATTTGGGGATAGTGCTGAATTTTATCAACTATGTATTTTCTAAAAAGTCACATTTGCCTTAGTTGGAGCTAATTTAACTCAAATTTATAGTTTTCACAAAAATTACACGGTCATTTCAATGTATGAAAAGCATTTGGCAAAATGTTTCATGATAAAAACACTCAACAAACTAGATTTGAAGGGAAACCCTGAAATCTTAAGAAGGATTAAACTGAAGATGGTACAGACAAAATCCCAAGTTAACAACTATCAGCCTGGCCTTTCCTTTGCTGAGAACTCATCAGTGCTCCAGCAAAGAGCCAATCTCATGGTGTTTTGCTTTTAGAGTTCTCATAAACTCCCAGCCAAAAAGAACCCTTCTTGGGCTCAGACACTTTTCACATGTACCATGCCAACTCACTATAACTAATGAATTTTTATTTAGGTGAAATGTTTATCTAGCAGTTGGATTTTTTTTTTTTTTTTGAGACAGAGCCCCCCTGTGTTTGCTGGGCTAGAGTGCAATGGTGTCATCATAGCTCACTGCACCCTCAAACTCCTGGGTTCAAGCAATCCTCCTGCCTCAGCCTCCCAAGTAGCTGGGACTATAGCCACACACCACTATGCCCAGCTAATTTTTCTACTTTTTGCAGAGACAGGGTCTTGCTGCAATTGGATTTTTTAAAAATAGCAGTTGAATTTTAATATTATACAGGTGGTCCCCATGTTATGGACGAGATACATTCCTGAGAACGTCTTTAGTTCAGATATGTATGTAACTCAGATCCTTAGTGAACAGCACATATACAGTATTAATAACAATACTAGAACAATGTGGTAATAATGATAGTGTAATACTGTAATAACAATAATACCACTGTACTTTAATAAGTTACAGAAACTATCGTACTCTTTCTTTTAATTCAAACAAACAGAACGTAAAAATAAATTCGTAAAAAAAGTTTAGATAGGAGATAGGAGAAATTTCAAAAAAGAATATTAAAGGTTAACATTCATCAAATGTTGCATCAATGCTAGGCTAATAGAAATGTTATGCTTATTTTAATCTTCTAAGCAAATCAGTAATAACCTTTCCAGTTGGGTGTGGTGGCTCATGCCTGTAATCCCAGCACTCTGGGAGGCAGGAGGATTACTTGAGCTCAGGGGTTTGAGACCAGCCTGAGCAAGAGCGAGACCTCGTCTCTACTAAAAATGGCGTGGTGGTGTCACCTATAGTCCCAGCTACTTAGGAGGCTGAGGCAGGAGTATTGCTTGAGCCCAGGAGTTTAAGGTTGCAGTGAGCTAAGATGACGCCACTGCATTCTACCTGTGGTGACAGAGCCAGACTCTGTCTCAAAAAAAAAGTCATAATACATCAAGAAATTCCCATTTAGGATACAACACAGAAATGCTATGTCCCTTTAAGTTCCTTTAAAGAGATTTAGACTTGAAGAGCTAATAAAAGTTGAAAATAAAAATTTCTTACAGAAAAGTTTGTAGACATCCACAGTGATACAACAGATTCCCAAAGTATTTTTCTATTCAGGGCTGTACTTTTAACCCCTTGAGGGGGCTGAAGGAGCATAACTGCCCTCTGTCACTGCCTCCTCCTTGGTTATATACTAGGAAAAACCAAGTTCTGTGTTGTAAGGCCCCTGGTTCTGACCTCACCTGGCAATGCCAGTGATTACAAAAAAATCCGTAACACTGAGGGAAGATATGAGACTATCCACCCATTTTTTTCTACCCTCCAAGTGACAGCAAAATTCACCTACCAATTTCAACCACGCTTTGACTATTAATAACTAGGTGTTTACACCAGCGTCTATAATAATTGAGGCCTGCTTATGTTCTCACTTTGCTAAGTTCCCAAGTACCCGTAGAGATTCCTTCCTTATTTTGAAGAAGTATTTTTTGGTTACTACGGCAACAGTGCATGGAGAAGGGGGAGCTTTCCATGGACACGAGAGCAAAAGAACAGCTATTTGTCCTCCCATTGGTGGAACAGGGCCATTCGTGAGATTAGCATGTGGTGCAAACACAAATAAGCGTGTAGCCTGTTTCAAGAAAGCTGAGAAGACATTTTCAGGGCAAACTGACTCATGAAGCAATTATATCACACCTCAATCAAGTGCTCCATTTTGTGCTGAAATGAAGAAATGGTCTTTTGTGTCCAAAGCAGACACACGTAAGATAGCAGTTTGTGGTCCGCAGCGGGTTCACTACTAAGGACGGACCCAGGCACAAGATGGGGGCAACCCACAGGCCATGCGGCTCTCTTGTGGGGTGCCATGTACAAATCAGGGGTGCTGGGGGAAGAACTTCCCTCCTGGTCTACTCCTGCCACTCCCTTTGCCACAGAAACCCAAGGAAAAGGAGTGAGCAGCAGCTAAAGGACGGCCTTGGCAGGAGGAGGGCAAAGAGCAGAATCCTTGTTCTTGTCTGGTTTGGTAAAGTTTGTGTCATGCTGCGTCAATGCAGAGCACTGCTCCTGAGACCATCAGGGTAACACGGGGCAAAGCAAGTTCCTACAAGTGACCTCAATGACAGAACTCTTTTTTCACACAGAATGAGAAAACAAACATCCATTTTGAAAACTGAAGTTACCCATTTTGCTGAAATAAGCCAGACACAAAAGACAAATATTGTATGATTTCCATTTATATGAGGAACCTAGAGTCATCAAATTCATACAGACAGAAAGTGGGATGGTGGTTGCCAGGGGCTGAGGGAGAACAGGAGTTATTGTCTAAGGGTACGGAGTTTCAGTTTGGGAAGATGAAAAAGTTCTGGGGATGGATGGTGGTAGCGGCTACACAACAATGAGAATGTCCTCAATGCCACTGAATTGTACACTTGAAAACGGTTAAAACAGCAAATTTTATATTATGTATATTTTATCACAATAAAAAAATTACAGTTACCCAATCTGTTTGCCTTGACACATCTACGCTATCATTTCATAAAAACGTACTGCTCAAATTCAGGATTGAACATGCATTCAGTAAATATTGAGTCCACCACAAGCTGGCCCTTGCTGAGGGCAGGCCGTGGGCTGTACAAACATGGGCCAGAAGCTAATTGTCCTATATCCCCTCGTGGCCACTCACTGAATCCACCTGGTACAGCTGCAGAACTCTAGTCCTCCAGGTAGGGGCGTGACTTGTGTGGGGGTAAGTCCCAGGAACACGGAAGCCCCATACAACTGTGATGACCATTTATGGATCCCAAAGAAGAGGGCAAGTTTTCTGCGAAAACCGACCCATGTTTCTATCCCGTATGGGTCCATCTTATTAATAAATGTGGCAGTGGCAGCTTTCAGAGTGGCTCTACCTCGTAGCACTTGGGCACTTAGGCACTTGGTAGCACTTCTGACATTTTTCTGAAAGGAGGATGAGGATAAGGAAAGGGTTTGACAGGAACTAAGCCTAACTCAGATCAACAGAGGGTAAGGAGAAAGGGGGGTGGGGAAGGTGTTTGAGAGTGGGAGAGGGAGAGAACCAGGCAAAGGACAAGGAGGGAGGGTAAGAGATGGGTCATGGAGGGAAAGCAGGGGGGGTGGTGAGATAAAAGAAAGGAGCGTGGGGGCGGGGCGGGGAGGAGGAGAGGGGCTTTTTGTTTTTCTGCAAAGCTCCTTGTTTTGTGTTGAAGAGGGAATGACAATAGAGCATGTGCCTGGTAGTGGGTATTCACCTTAATCCCACCCTCTTGCTCTACTTTTGGTGAGAGAAGGATGAGCAGAGTTTCATCTGAAGGGAAAACTGGAGGGACTTTTTTCCTGACTCCGGGGTCAAGAGGGAAACCTGCACTCGTTCACTGAACACGTTTAGGTACACAATGCGATTAGCATCTCTTCTGTTTCTGGGCTGCTTCTAGCCTGGGCTCCTGGAGACACAAAGGAGCCAAAGATGTTGTTCATTAATAGTTAACTGTTAAAGTCGCTGAAAACTTGGTCCAGGAATGACCGCTCAGGACTGGACCCAGGAAGCGGTGATAGATGGATTTCCAAGCATAATCCCAGGGTCGGGAACTACAAGGCACAGCGCCTTTGAGCGCGTGATGTAAGAGTGTTCGGTAAATTGTAACTAAAACCTAAAGGACATGCCAGCTGACTTCCCTTTGCCTCTGTAGAGATTTATGACTTGGGATCCTGGAACTGTGTGTGTAAGGAATAAAGAGGAAATCTGCTGATGAACATGCAGAGCAGAGGCTTCTGGTTAGATAGCTCCTTGTTGTACCTGACTACGAAGATCTGATTCTAAAACCAGTTGCAGAAAAGACAATACTTAGTAGCTAATGTATTAAAACGGCCAGTGGAGAATTTAAGACATATTATTACCAGATGACCACCAGAAACATCCACTAAACTTTTCCATTTGGAGATTCCACTAACATTGGGTGGCTCTATGTCAAAAACAATATTTAAAGCTGAAATGATTATTTCCTGGCTTGTTCAGAGCTTTAGAGGTAACTGAGCAAATGTGAACTAGAAAGATCAATTTCTCCTTAACTTTTTTTTTTAAAGGTCACGAAAGAAGACCGTCAACCTAACAGATGTAACCATAGATTCTTTTACAGTATTTTTCAAAAAGCCAAAGGCTGCTAAATGTGTCCCATTAATGCATCTCCCCATGACTGGGTTCTCTGATATAAAAGTAATCATGGGAAAATTATTTTTTCCTCCAGAAAATGGCTCTGCAATTTTGAAAAATAGTTCTTCCCATATCTTAATTTTTTTTTTGTTGGTAACTGTCATGAAAATGATCTGGGTTAATGGAATCTCTGTTTTCTTCCTAGATTCTCTGAAAAATGTCTTTCAAGTGTCAATCTCAATGAAATGAGGCCAAAATGTTACACAGCTTAGAATTTTGATTTTTTTAGCCACAGTCCCTTAATTATTTCGATTTGTAGATTTTGGGAGGGTTTAATATTGATCACTCTCTAGCGCTGAATAATTTTTAGAAAAAACACAGTCTGAGTCTAATTGCCAGGCCCATACCACACACACGAAAGCTGTGAATACAAGCTGTGATCATGCATCACCACGTGTATGTGGCTTTGATTGTGTGGGACCCACAATAAGATTGTTTTTTCCTTCTTAATTATTCAGAGCTAAGTGTGATGAAAATTAAAACTAAACATATGGATGTGATCATGAAGGTTTTTCTAACATAGCTTTTTTTTTTTTAACTATGTTTAATGTGCTATAAGCACTAATTCCTTTAAATATCTATTTAAGGCAAGACTTTCTAGAACTTGCTGTAATTTTAAGGGAAGTTAGGATTTTTTTCTTTTTTTTTTTTTTTTTGAGACAGAGTCTCACTCTCTTGCCTGGGGCGAGTGCCATGGCGTCATCCTAGCTCACAGCAACCTCAAACTCCTGGGCTCAAGCAATCCTACTGCCTCAGCCTCCCGAGTAGCTGGGACTATAGGCATGAGCCACCATGCCCGGCTAATTTTTTCTCTATATATTTTTAGCTGTCCAATTAATTTCTTTCTATTTTTGGTAGAGACGGGGTCTCGCTCTTGCTCAGGCTGGTCTCGAACTCCTGAGCTCAGAATGATCCGCCCACCTCGGCCTCCCAGAGAGCTAGGATTACAGGCGTGAGCCACCGCGCCCGGCCGGATTTTTTTCTTAATTCAGTGCCACTCTTAGCAATGCACCAGCTCAAAGTGCAAAACAGTTTCTTTCCCCTTTATTTTTAGTTTCAAAAAAAAAAATCTACTCTTACTGAATATATATTGTTATTTAGTTTTTAGTGGAATGAACTGGTCAAATTCAGAAAGTAACACTTTTACTGCAAATACAAAGGGAATAAAATAAAAAATTAAGAGGTTAATCTTTTCTACAAACTATGTCTATAATAATACATGTTGTGGTTTATTTGTGACTTAATTCGGTTTTCTGTGATAATGGTAAGAAAGATGGAACAGGTCACTCAGAGATCTAGATAACCTGAAAATCTTTTGTGTTTGTCTTTGGAATATGGTAACTAAAAGCTAATTTAATTTTACATTCTATCTAGACTAACACTGATATTTATTTGTCTTCCTTTGGAATGTCCTCATGATATGCTGAGAGGTAGGTGGCTCAGAAGCCGGGTGACAAGGACACATCACTTGAGACTGAAAAGTTGTTACAGGTTTTTGTGGCACCAAATGGACAATCTCCAAATGGTCCCTCTCGTGACCCTGGTTGCAGAAATGCGAGCAGAGGACACAGGAACACTGAGCTACAAATGGGGAGGTCCGAAACATCCATTATTAGACAGACTACCTTGGGTGTCGGCCTCGCCTTCCTGACACACTCCCAGTGAGTCCTCTGTAGTTCCTTTGTTGCATTCTTCCATCTCATCTTCTCTTTCCTTTCCCCTTTGTGCCTCCCATGTCTCTGGCTTACTTGCTAACCCTAACCCCTATATGCATTTCCAGAGGGAATTTAATTGCCATCTACCTCTCTGAATTGGTCCTTAGTCCTTTTAACTAACTTGGGTTAGGCATTCTCCACTCATACAGGCCCTGGAGGGCTTAGTTCCTGTAGGTCTGGTACTGACAGATCCCAAACCCAAGTCCTTTCGGCCTTAAGAATCCTGCAGAGTGCTGACTGCTCATAAGCACCTACCAACTCCCAGTTAGTGTCCGTCCGACCAGGTGACCCTTGCCAGATTCTGTGACTGTAATCCAAGTTCTGAATGCCAGAGGATCTAACAGAACTTTCCTAACTGTGGTGTAGATGTGACAAGTGACTATTCAAAAACCAAATAAGGGAGCAAGTGGTTCTCCCTGGCATCCAACATTTTAAAGAAAGTGGAGCAAAGAAGCAAAACCTAAGAACACAGTTTACCCTGATTCCCAGCAATACCAGTAGACTGCAGCAACAACCAAAGGCACAGGAAAGCCATAGCGTATTACATTACAAAATACCAACATTTGCATTATAATTCCCACCAATTAAGAAAGAAAGATATAAGTTGTTTGTTATAAACATCACCAAGTCTTGAGCAAACACCAAGAGCTCACCACAGAGCTGAACCAAGCATTCATCGAATTAGAGCTACTTTGCAGTGTTTCATGGGTACAGCCATAGAGTATGCATTTTATCACACATGCTAATAATCCCAGTTATGGTGCCTACATTTTAATCATTTGTTCTGGGCTTGTTTCTCAAACAATTAGCACTAATGAATGGCCAGAATACCTTGGATCATATATGTCTAATTGCAGTCAAGAGCAGTTCTTGTCTGCATGTACATTTCAATTTACCTCTAGGGATAATGTTTGTTAATTGTATTTCTTTATAGCAAGTGAAGAAAAAGGCAGCTCAGGCAAAAAGGGACTAAGTGTTCTCCTCTTTCCCTTTGTTCCCACAAGAAGCTAAAGTCACTTCAAGAGGCACTTAATCCCATCATCCGCGGTTACAATTGCCTTGCAGCATCAATCAAAAAGAATCTAAAGTAAAATGATGCAGCTATATTGTGTAATTAAAAGCAATTCAGGTAGTTATTGCTTGGGGCCCTTTACGGGTCCAAATACTTAAAATGGCCCTGCAGGGATCCTAAATACTGTAGTGTTTTAAATTTGGTCAGCAACAATCTCTCCACGGAAAGGAAGGAATATGCAAAGGAAAAGAAAAGAAAAAACCAAACCAAAACAAAAAGCCCACTACCCTCTTCTAGTGCAAATTGTAAAGTGAAAGAAAAGAGGAAGGAAAGCAAAAGTCTTAAGTGAAAAAAACCCCACAACTCCCAGCCACAGAATCAAATAAACACAGAAGTAAAGGAAGGAGAAAAAAGGAAAACAAATGATGTTTTCCAAATCAAACAGTCCCTGTCCCAATTTTTGGCACTTAAGAAAAACATGTGTGATAATGTTGGCTGGGTCTCTTGTACATAAAACAGCTCTTTAGAATCCATAACATAAAAATAGAGGCTTTCTGAAAATTTGAACTTATTAAGAAAATACAGAGTAAATTATGGTGTGTCTAATTCCACAGTTACTTATAAAGGCAAGATATGAGAAGCACTTTTTAACAGTTTGGCATTGATTTCTAAAGCGATTTACTTAAGTCATTTTTTTTAATAGAAATTAAAGTGCTGAGACTTTTAGGTGTCTTATTTGGCTTTTAAAACCAAGACTTGTTTAACATAGTGCTTGCTGCTGTGTGCTTTTAAAACAATGAAGAGCCATTGTTGACAGAGGTTAGCAACAAACATCATTCTCTGGTTTTGATGCTGGGTAGAATATTTTTTTTTTTTTTTTGAGACAGAGTCTCGCTCTGCTGCCCGGGCTAGAGTGCCGTGGCGTCAGCCCAGCTCACGGCAACCTCGAACTCCTGGGCTCAAGCGATTCTCCTGCCTCAGCTTCCCCAGTAGCTGGGACCACAGGCATGCGCCACCATGCCCGGCTAATTTTTTCTATATATTTGTAGCTGTCCGATTGATTTCTTTCTATTATTTAGTAGAGACGGGTCTCGCTCTTGCTCAGGCTGGTTTCGAACTCCTGAGCTCAAATAATCCGCCCACCTCGGCCTCCCAGAGTGCTAGGATTACAGGCGTGAGCCACCGCGCCCGGCCTCTGGGTAGAATACTTTTAAGTAAAAACATAACTCCTCAACAGATGTAAGACTAGATGTTAAAATAACAATATGTGTGTGCAAGTTTCACCCTCATTTCTCCTTTTATCATAAAAAATGGGAAAGAAGTCTTCCTGTTGATTTACAAAAGAATTTCAGGAAAAAATGCTAATCGATGCCTGAATGAGCTGTCAGAGAGTAAGGAACTTTTCCAGAAGGACACCAAGTTACTCCCAGCATAAGGTGCATCTGGAAACAGATGAAGAGTGGTGGGACAGGCTCTACTCCACATCACTGGCACTGAGTAAGCTGAGTAGTTCATAGCAGCATCGATAAATACGTTCCAAGCTACAAATTAGTGGCAAATGTAACTGAGGCCTGAAAACTACTATGTGTGAAAAGTGAGGGTCCAATTTCAAGGGAACATTCAAATCATAAAATGACTGTCAAGTGAGATATCCAACAACAGTTCATTTTAAATTGCCCTCATTTTGCACATAAATATTCTAGCAACTTAAGTCAGTGCAAATGCTGACAATTGAAAGATGCAAAAGTTTAACTTTACATGAACTACTGATACAAAATGATAGAATGGAACCAATGATGTTTCTGTCTCTAGGAGAACTTAAAAAAAAAAAAAATCTCTCATTTTTTTATAAGCCTACCATGCTTTTTCAACCAGATTGATCATACTGTTAGAGATACTATATGTGCTCAAATGGTTCTGTGTTGAGAAGTAGGCAAGTATTTCCTCTAAGTTTAAACCTATTTATTATTTAGCAGTCAGTCTTCGAGTATTTCCACAAAATCACTGGCCCTTGCCAGGTTGGGGGTGAGGGTCCAACATTTCGTGACTGCCATGTTCTCACCACCCTTCCCAGCAGCCTGGCGAGGTGACACACTGCCTGGGATTGTGAAGGACATGTGGATGGCAGAGGAGTGCCTTGTGGCTTTGCTGAGTTGGATTCCCTGTCTCTCCAATGTCTTCTTTAGTTCCCCTGTTGTACTCTTCCACCAAACTTCCAGGTAACTCATTTCATAAACTGGCATTGGTGCTTCTTTGCCTCAATTGTGCCATCAAACTATCCTGTTTTGTGTCCTGTAGTTTTTCTCACTAGCTTTAGGATTAATCTGTAGATACTTGCTCTTAGGAAAAGGAAGTATAAACTTTTAACACAGGACATTTTAGGAATACCCCAAACTCAATTAAACAAGAGGGAAGAAACTGAACTCATCGATGATAAATTTCAGGCAGAAGTCTGTACTTCAATCTGTCTCCAGTAACAATCTTTAATGTTATTCCCATTGACAACAGGTGCTTTATCAATACCGTATTTCTTTCCTCTAGTGCCCAGGTCTCTGCCGTGTCCCTTGTCCCTGATGCTCTCCTGGAATTCCCCAGGGATGGTGCCAACCACAGGCTGCCAGCAGCAGCCCCACAACTGCGCCCTTCGATTCCTGCCATTGATCCAGCTGTGTGCATGCTGGTTAAATGCTGCCAGGTCAAACTGGAGAGCAAGACTTGAAAATTCAGTGCTAATTACTGTGATTACAATCTGTGTCCCAAGCAGCCAAAACCTCAGGGAAGAGTCTACAGGTGACCTGTTTAGGAATCAAAAATCTTAGTTTGAGAGGTGCAGAATCTATACATGCTGACTTTCCAGCTCGTTAAGTAATAATACGGGTGTCAAGTTGCTAACGATACCTTCTCCCAAATGTATATGATTTAAGGCAAGACCAGCACATAGCATGGACAAGGCAGATGGATGGGGAAATGATCAAATAGAATCCATGTAGCTGCAAAAACGTCTGACACCAGAGTCCTGCAACAGGATGCTCAGATGGGGATTTTCTTGAGATGTCTTGAGACCCTCTGCATCCAAGCCAGTGACTGAGTGGAGGCTTAAGATTCTTTTAGACCTCATTGCTCTGCAAAGTACAGGGAAGAATTTGTCATGAGAATCTTGAGCCTCTAAATACACATGCTAATTGTGTATTTTCCATTTAGCTCTCAGGGACAGATTCACTAGAGTCAGAGAAAATGATTTCATAAATATATCTTATACGACATTAAAGAATTATAAAAAAATTGATGCTAGAGAATACTAAGAGAGTTTTGTTTTCCTGGCATGTTAAAATTTTTTAAAATAAGTTTAAATCACTTGGAAACAGGTTGAGGAGCAAGACATGTTTCCAGTGACTGAGAAAGCATCTAGTTTTGTCCTGGAGTACACAGGGCTCTTTTTTCCTTTCTTCATAGACTATGCGCAGATCAACCTGTCCTTGTCCAGGTTTATACAAATACAATTCTTCCAGGGCATGAAAATTAGGATGGAATTAAGCACCCTGAATCATCACATAGAATTCTAAAGGGATTTCTTTACTCTCAGTGATGTAACAGTACTAGGCTTCCAAATGTGGCCAAGGAACTGAGTGTGATTTCACATCTAAACATCACAAGGAGCCTTTAGCAGCTGACGGGCATCACCCAGGGACTCTGGAGGAAGAAAGGCTCTTCAGGGAACACACTGGCCAGTGTGGTCCTAAGAGAGGAGGCAGAATCCAACCCGTTATTTTTGAGCCGGGCCCAAGTCTGTCAACACGTGTTGAACACCACAGAGCCCTTCGTGAAAATATGACTTCAAATATTTTCCTTTCCTCTCTCATTTCCTTTTTTCAAGTACTCAGTTTACAAGGTGTATCTAAGGGTATTTATTTGAAAATGCAACCCCTTTTAAAAGGCTTGACTTGTTTTACTTCATGAACACTGAAAGTAGAAGGTAAAAATTTCAGTATGAACCCACTTTACAAAACACCATTATTTGGTGACTATTTCAGCTCATTGTAGATTGCTGACTATTCGACCTAAATAAAGTTTTAAAAACAGAAGTGATCCTATGTTTTAAGATTTCGGTAACTTCAGAGAACAAGTTTTCTCTTTTTAAGAATTAATCATAATGTTAGTTTGGCAAAATACACCATGACTGAATTTGAAAAATGCCACTGATGTATTTTTTGACTTCTCATGACAACTGTTAATGGCACAAGAGTCACAGGTGAGTGTCCAACTAGTCAGAGAACGTCGTGCAGTGTGGTGACAGATGAACAATCTGTTCTCCCCCTCCCCACACGCGCTGCCCTCACTCTGCTCTTTTCCTTCCTTCTTTTCACAAGAATTTGCCGAGCTCCATGCCAGGCACCTCTGCCACTCGTAAATTGAGTGATCTATAATAGTAAGCCAAAACTTTTGAATACTAAAGTTTTGGGTTTTTTGGTTTTGTTGTTTTCCATGTACAATGACAGGTTGGCAAGTCCCCTTGAACCTCCAGGTCAGCTTAGTATGTCTGACCATGACAGAAACTTGTCAGCTTGTCAGCACAAGGCTTTGCGCGAGGCTGCACTCAGGTTCGTTGACTGACTGATCAACCGAGTTTATTATATGGACCATCCAAGTCATCATCTGGGAAAATGTCTGCTTTCTCAACGGCCAAGAAACCCTTCCATTTGTTCCACTTCTCAGACAAATTCTTCTAATAACTGTCTGCCCTAAACAATGCCATAGCCACAATCTGTCCCCTACAGGCAGCAACAAGGCTCATTCTATAAAAGAGCTAAATGTAAAATGCACCAAAAATGTGCTCTCATCAATAAGTAAAAGGAAGACTATCCCAGAAATAATTTCAATCAATTTTATACAATTGATTTGTTCTTTCAAGGAGCCTTTAATTTACTCCATCCCTGATT
The DNA here is from genome assembly GCF_000956105.1 of Propithecus coquereli. Taxonomy (NCBI): domain Eukaryota; kingdom Metazoa; phylum Chordata; class Mammalia; order Primates; family Indriidae; genus Propithecus; species Propithecus coquereli. Next base: position 1,906,249 of record NW_012146301.1, on the reverse strand, counting down.
GAGTTGTTACATGAATTACAAAGGTTTAAATATTAAGATAAAGGCAGAGATTTCAATCAGGGAATACCCATGATGGTTTAATTAAAGAATTTTTGCATCTCACTTACAGAACATCGCTCCTTAAGTACTGCATGGCATTTATTTAAAATGTCCCAGAGGCAATTAAGCCCTTGATTAACAATAAAATTTTCTTCCTTAACTTCATTCTCAATTACCATGAAGCTCATTTCTCATTGCCTGGAACTTCCAGCACGTGGTACTCAATGGATTTAACTCATACGTAATTCCATATAAGCTACCAAAAAAGGTTAGAAAGAATTGAAGCACACATAAGCCAGCCCCTTCTAAAAGCTGGAGGAGTTAACTGTGCTGTAGTTTGCCTACCTTGTCACTTTCAGCTGAGAGCCTCACCACACTGAGTTGTGATGACTCTACTCTGGGTCACGGGAGGAACAAGGGACTTGGTGACCACGATGCAATTCCAAACTCTGAGAGTTCAGTTTTGCATGTTACTTAACTTCGCTAAATCTTAGATGCATACTATGAGTTGGATATAATAATAGGGTTGTTGTGGGAGGTCAATAAAATGATGCATCGCATGCATATGACTGATCGGTAATAGCAACTATTATTGAGAAGACACTCTCCTTCCCCCTCTCTGACCTCCATGAGCTAGAACACTTGGGTCTGGAACATCGTGTCACTTAGGACAGTGACAGATGGTGCAGGCACTTTGCCACATCTAGGAAACACATCATCTGCAAAGAGACCAGGAGCTGCTTCTATGCTAAGGGGCTGGGTCTGAAGAAAATATAGATTTATGTCTACTCTCTCATGCCCTCCACATTCTTCAGAACTTAACCATTGGATGAGGCATATATAAACTAGGGCTTATCTGTGAATTTTTTTTTTTTTTTTTTT
>NW_012146301.1:1890326-1904002 GCF_000956105.1 Propithecus coquereli | reverse complement strand
AAAAAAAAAAAAAAAAATTATCTTAGAAATATATAGGACTTAAGTAATAATTCTGTTTCAAACAGATATGGTCCTCTTTTAAGAAGACCCTTCTTTAAAATCAGAATTTAAAAGAGAATTTAAAAACAGATACAACCAGATTATACTTTGTATTAACTGAAACTACTGAGAAGCATAGGTAAGTACCTACAGTTTACTAGGGACAGTGTATCTGTATACAGATACAGTATGTTAAGATAAAAGGTACCAGGACTTGCACTAAGACTTGTACTAAGACAAACAAACCTAAATTCTCAATGGTAGATATTTTTCTTTTTTTCTTTTTACCATTTATTGAGTCCCTTATTTGCATTATCTCACTTAATCCTTTCAACAGTCCTATGAAGTAGGTCCTATTATTGCTGCCTGTATCATATATGGAAACACAGGTCTATTTTATTCTGTAATTTAAATTTTCAAACAGGTAGCTACTGATAATATCATGCCATATTTCATAATCGATAGTTTTCTCAGGGTACTGTACAAGCCAAAGCAACTCACTCACATTCACATTGACCAGAAAAACTTCACTCTTAAAAAAAAAAAAAGTAAAAATAGAGATTCAGACCAAGAATGACAGTAAGAATTTTTTTTTCCCCTTTAAAATTGACTCTATTTGTGACAGTTTAGAACAGGGCTCATTTTACATGTTCTCACTCATATGTGGGAGCTAAATATTAAAAACAATTGATCTCATGAGTAGAATGACGGTTAAAGTGTGGATGGTTAATGGGTGCAAAAATATAGTTACTGTAGATAGACAAACAATATTTGATAGCACAACAAAGTGACTATAATCAATAAGTTAGGGTATACTTTAAAATAACTAAAGGAGTAGAATTAGAATATTCCTAACAGAAAGAAATGATAAACGCCTGAGGTGATGGACACGTCATTTACCCTGATTTGATTAATTTGCATTGTATGTGTATATCAAAACATCACATGTACCCTAGAAAGATAAACAATTATTATGTACTCATAACAATTTTTAAAAATAAATAAATAAATAAGTAGAACAGGGCTCAGCAAACTTTTCTGTGAAAAGGCCAGATAGCAAATATTTCAGACTTTGTGGGCTGAGAGATAGATGTGAGGATGTTATATTGGTACTGGCATAGCAAGAGAAAATGCAAATTTCTGCAGATTTTTTATTAATGAAATTCAAAATAAAATTGAGTACAATTTTTTCATAATATAGTTCTACTCATGAGAAGAATGGAATTCCTTTGTGGGAGAATAGCATTTTGCATAATTGGGGTTCAGAGGTAATGTTTGCTATCATCAAATCATTCATCTCCAAAAACCATTCCTAGGTAGACTAGACGGCTGTACAAAAACAGGTGGCAGACTGGATCTGGCCCCTGGACTCTGGTTTCAACTATTTGTCTAGGGGTTTAGCCATGGACAAATGTGCATCGTGGAGACCCAGAGTTCCACACAGACGATGTAAGTCACAGGGCAGAATGGTTGGGACTGAAGACCTCTGCTTTCAATCCCAGCCCTGGTTATTATTCAGAGACATCAGCAAGAACAAAGCTTTCAGGGCTCCCTGGCTCTCACTTGTTAACTTGGGAGGTTTGAAGTGGCTGCCACACCTACTATTTTGCACGGCACCAAAGGGAAGTCAGTTTAGTGCAAATCACAAAAGCCAATTGTTATAGTCTCCTCTGTTTTGTTGCATTTTTGAAAATCTCAATTTCCCTCACTTTCCTTGTTCCTCCTATCCTGATGCTAACACACTTCCTTTTGGGAAAAGTTTTAACAGATCAGTTTTGAAGTCCAGCAAGCATTTCGTCTTCCTTTTAAAACACAAAACCCAGGAACTCAGTCTTTTGTGGGCTCCCTGCTCTTTGTGTGAGCCCAGAGGAGGGGAGGGGGAGGAGAGGGGAAGAGGTGAGGAGGGAGGTTATTGGCTCACAAAAGTCCAGACAGTATTTGACTAAAAAAATGCAGAGGGAAGCAGGGTGGAAAAAATGAATCAGAAATCCCACAAACAGAGGAGGGTCATTTTCCTTTAAAAGATTAAGGATCGTAGGTTTTCATGCTTACTCAGATGGAACAAGAAAAGATTTTAACCTCTTTGCCTCATTCAGTTTGGGTCTGAACAAAATAAAAGTTGAGCACATTCAAAACATCCATTAGAACTTTCTTCTTCTGTTTAAGATGGTGAGACAACATCTGGTGAAAGATTCAGGGTTGCGTTCCAGTCAACAGCAATCACAGGGAAGAAAAGGCAAAAGCCCACCAAAAACAGAAAGGGAGACAGAAGTTGTGCAGCTTTTCCCCCCTTTTTACGTGGATAGATATTCTAGGTGAAGCTTCCTTGCCCTTGTGAATTAAATTCCAGTTCCAGCATCAAGCAGGACACACCAATTCTAGTTCAGAATGAATAGAGAAATTCGCACAGCTACCTTATAAATGTCCAAAGGTACATGAGCTGTTTCTTCTGAGGGAAGGAACCATATTTTCCAAATTAGTCCAACTGGCAGTTGATGGGCTGAATGCCCATTTATCTACACCGATAATGAACTGGTGCGCTTGATGACTAATAATGCCTTCAGGAAGTGGTTAAACACCACTATGTTGTGCACTGGCCGTGCACAAGATAAAAAGCAAGGGATATAGGCAAATGAGGAGAAAGAGGAAGTTCAGGCAGTAATTTTGACAATAAAGTGGAAAGAGTTTTAAACGCTCAAATTACGACAGGGGTTCAGTCCAGCCTTAGCAGCCCTCCGTGTCTTCAGGAACAATTTTGGACAAGTCTGTTAATTTCCCTAGTAGTCAACTTCCCAGTAATTGCAGTTTCTTAAAAGTTTCTCTTCTCTAGCCATCCCTACTGCATATTATATCATCGGGAAATCGAGATCTTAAAAATTAATATAAATCTCTCATCACGATAACCAGGCAGAACAGGAGGTAATCTTTGAAGGGGCAAAAATAGAGACAAATAACTGATTTCAAGAGCCAGGACTTTAGGAAGAATTTTTTTTTGCCGACCCTGATGCTATAATTGGCATATAATCGATTCCAATTAAATATATAAATGAACACGAAAGCCAAATATCTTAAATTAGCTTTATACAAATTTCCTTTCCTTAACCATATGATATTAATAATAATTTGTAAAGCATTTAATAAGTTAGAAGAGCAAGTAGAATTACACTACTTACCTACCAACCAATGTGCTTCTTTTAATCACTCAAATGAAAAACGGTGACACTGTTGGAAGTTTTAAAGAAAGTTGACGTATTTTTAAATTTCTTTGGGTCAAGTATAAAGTTGTCCTGTTGAGACTGATGGTAGGGAAAAGGTAAGGAATGCTTCTTATATTACAGGACTATATTCTCATATTTTAGCTCTATTTTTAAGCTGCAAAGATATTCATAACACCTTAAGTTTATGCATATGTTCCCTGAGATCAGAAATCAGCTACAAGTTTTAAAACTCATTTAAAATAGCAAGATTACAAAACAGTGACTCATTATCCTAATCCTCCTGTCCACATAGCTTAAGATACACAAAAAAATGATTTCTCTCTGAACACAAAGAAAGAAAAAACACCTTTAAATGCTGCCATATAATGCTGAAATCCTTAAAACAGTTTGGTGTGGAAGATGTAGGAGTCTTTACAGAGCATATTGCATCCAGAAAAAAAGGAAACAGGAAGAAAGAAAAGAAAAAGAAAAAACAAACATACCCCCAACAAAAACAAAGCCCCAACAGAATACGCCGCAAAAATCCAAAGCCTCTGGCACTATTAGTGCAAGGATATCTACACATCCTGTGTTTCAAAATATGTCATCACATCAGCCTCCAGGGGAGAAGCAGTTACATGACAGTTTTCACTAAAGAACTGAAGTGCCAGGTCCTGATATGCTAAAGCAAAGTCAAACCATTTTAGTGTGGAGTGTTATGCAGTTTACTTCTTAGCTAGAAACAAAGAGGACAGAAATGACAACACAGGCCTTCTTCACATCTTGAGTCCCACCCCGACCTCCCATCCAGGAGTCCACTGTCCGTGTTTCCTGAACCTGTCCATCAGAGCCATCCTGCCACCACCTCCTCATCCTCCACCTGGATGTGCCCACACTCCTGAAACCAGTCTATGGCCTTCTTCATCGCCTAGCACAGTTTAACCAGTCGCCAATGCTTCTGGCCTTTCCGTGAAACGATCAGTAAGTTTTACTTCAATGCTTTGAGGCATTATTCTTTTTTTTTAAAGTGGACTACATAGTCATTTATTCTGCTGCTAGGCATTTTATTTACATAAAGAAATCAAAGTCATCTTAACTTTTAAACGAGGCTCTGCTAGCTCTATTCTGATTTACACCGATCCATGTAACTTTTCCGTCCATGTTTATTTTTCTTTGTATCGTGCAACCTGCCAGTATCCGGCCTGCATTAACAAAGTATAACAAAGCTAGGCTGCCCTCGCCTCCTCCCCAAAGCCCCCCTTCTTTAGGAGAACCCAGGCGGCCTCCCTCCGCAGTCCTGGTGTGCAGGCTCCCGCTGGCTTTGGTGCAGAATCATCTGGTGCCACTTTGCTGCTCCCTGAGCCTCTGAGATGCTCTGCTCAGAAGCTCCGCTGTCCCCCCCGTCTTGCCGCATCTCCACGCAGGGAGGGAACACCCTGCCCCTCCTCTTGGCCTAGCATGACCTGTCCTGAAGGAAGATGGAAGGGGACAGTGCTGCAATGGCAGTCCCAGGTTGTCACTAAGGAAGAGTCCAGTCAGCGAGGCAGCCAAGAGCTTCCTGCCCAGCCCCATCACCCGCCCAGCCTCCTGCCTGGTGCTGGGGCTGCCCCAGGCCCACAGTGCACTTGCAGGCTGTGGTGGAGACGGGTCCTACCACAAGTGCAAGCCAAGTTTTAAAAATGAGACCAGACAGAGAATGGAACACATCAACCCAGGAAAGTACAGCCGGAGCGGTGCGACAAAGGGGCAGGTTTCCTGAGCGCCTTGGGACGCTCCTAGAGACCCACAGCTACAGAGACAAGGCTTTGGGAGGACGGCGAACGGATGGTCTGGCCACTGCAGTCACCGCACTAGGAGTACAGCGTCAGATGCATTGACCACACCGACACAGCACGAACAGTGGGGGGACACTGACCCCACCGTCACAGCATGAACCGTGGGGGGGGGACACTGACCCCACCGTCACGGCATGACCCGTGGGGGGGGGGACACTGACCCCACCGTCACGGCATGAACCGCGGGGGGGGGGACACTGACCCCACTGTCACGGCATGAACCGTGGGGGGGGGGGACACTGACCCCACTGTCACGGCATGAACCGTGGGGGGGGACACTGACCACACCATCACAGTATGAGCAGGGGCGGAGGGTGATACTGACCATGGTGACGCAGTAAAAACAGCCAGCGGCTGGGGACAGCGGCACTGGGAGTCAAGGGAAGAACACGGGGGGCGGAGAGGTGGCGGTGGGGGGGATACTCAAGGACAGGCTAAAGTGGTCCAGGATTCTCTGTTCCTTTTTCTCCCTTCTTCCTAAACTTCAGCAGCAGAAGAAAATCACGTTTCTCTAATTGACAGAGAAAGAAGAGTCCTCTCAATGACTCTTGAGTGCCTCACCAGTGGGCCCAAGGCTATCTGTGCCTCTGTCATCCACTCTGGAGGGTAAGGGAGGCAGAGGATGTTTCTTCTGGGCTCTCTAGCCCCTCCTCCCACTTACATGCATTTGTAAAGCCCATCAAACTCCGAAGACATTCAGCCCCAAACAGATCCACATTCCAAAGGCACACATCTTACTGAGCAGACAAACCACACCTCAGAGATACATTTATCTCCTGTTGCCGCCACCGCCAACCACCACTCCCTGTGTCTGTCCCTTACGCACAACTGATACTCAAGCAGATGGCCGACAAAGGAGCCCCATCCAAAAGGCTGCTGAAGAAAGGTTTAGTAATTGACCTATAAGCGGAGGGCCTTTTGGCTAAGATCACATGTACATTATCTCCATATAAATGGCCGAGTACATTTGCTGGTCACCAACAATGTGTCAGGCATACCACAGCATACAAAGAAGCCCTCTCCCCTCTTTAGGGTTCACACTTTTAAAAGACAAAACAGTCCAGAGCATTCTTTTCAGTGCTATTTGTTTCCAGCTTAAGATGAGAGAGGCCTTTTAATGCAGCCCTTCATCCAGATCTACAGGAAGACGACAATTCGATGGCCCTTAACATTCTGCTTTCGCTGGCTCTCATGGCAAGGTGCTGTCAAACTTCCGGAACACAATTAAGTAGAAAGAAGTCCTCAGCATTCCAAAGCAGAACAACTGTCTCGAATATTTCGAAAACTAGTATGTTTAAATTAAATATTCCAAAGGACCCAATTTATATTCATTGGGCTTTGGGGAATACCCATCACAGAACTCATTAAAAGAAGTATAATGGTATAATGGGATCTGTAATATCAACACTAATGTCCTCTTTAAGTAGAGAAGACCAAAGGTATCATTCCCTATGAGATCTATCCTAAGATAAAACGGACAATTTTCTTCAGCTCATGTTTATTACAAGTTGGCCATGGGAGAGGACAAACCCAGATCTCTTGCTTGCCTATCTTTCAAAAGAAACGGCTCATTTGCTAGGTAGCCTCTTTTGCCACTTCCTGGATCCTAGATATGACCCAAAGGAGGTTTGTTTGAGGGAGGGTGAGGTGTGTTTGTGTTTATTCCTTTTTTCTACTTGGTCTCAGGAGATGAGGTGCCCAGAGGACCATGATCCTCAGATTTTATGAGAACTTCCACCCTGCCTGCCCTCTAAGACCTTTGAAAAGGAACCTGCAATCCTGGAAGAAATGTGGAGGCAGGCTTGATTTTGTTAAGGAACTTCTTTCTTCTCAGCAATTACCATGCTGGTTTTGTGAAAAAGCAGCATTCAGAAGAGGAGGGAAATCTACTGTAGGAAGTATTAAACACATCTGCAATTAGGCTGCAAACAAGCAAATGAGGCAGGTATATCCCCAGACTTGAAAAGTCTTTGAGGTACTTTCTACAGGAATGAGGTTCTGAATATAGTCCTTTTCTGTGGCACAGAGAAAGGAAGGACCAGGTAACTTCTCTGCCCCTCAGCATGCGTAATGGAAATGAAAAATGCTTGATGCCCCATCAATACCAGTTTCTTAGGAATTGGGGTGGGGGAGGGGCATCCATGGAGAATGCACCTGGGCCAGGCCTGCCCTGCTGCTGCTTTACCATATTCCGAATTTAATCCTCATACCAAGTCCTGAGCTGCTGGCTCTTCCCTTTTCAGGGGAGGAAAAGTACATGACAGCCTGTGTCCTTTCCATGACACCCCTCTGCCTCTATGGACTTCTCCAGTTTTAAATCTTGAGAAATCTATCAATCACACAACTTCAGTCAGCATTCCAAGACTAGGGTAAGGCCCGAGTAATCCATTCAAAGATATGCATCAGAAAGAACATGTTTTCCCCCATGGAGAATCCAAGCTGATTATCAGAAACTAGGATACTTAGGGGTTTCCACTATTTACAATAATCATTATAAATTAAGTTAAAAACAAATTACATTGATAATTATAACAATGGTATTATAATACTATGAGCCTGGCATAAAGTAGGAGTTTAATAAATAATAGTCGAAGAATGAATGGGTTCTTAATCTGGAAACACTACCAAAAAAGAATCAATGAGAAATCTATTATAACATCTTATTAACTTCAAAACAATAATTTAAGAAAATTCTTATGATTGGCTATTAAACTTTTAGTAGTAATTATCATGAAACATACTCTAAAATTAATTCTGAAATCTTGCCTTGTTTACATAAACATATGTATAAATTCATGAAAATAAACCCAAGTACACTACTTTCAACTGAAAAACAGATGCTTCATCTGGAAAAGAAGAGATTCAATCTATCCATACCCAAAACTATCTTAAATCAGGATTATTAACCTGTTGCCTTCATGCGCATGTGCAGTGGCTGGATTAACAGGACAGAAAGCGACAGCCCTAAGAACCGACCCAGTGTATCAAATAAGTAATCCAAAAATGAAGGAGGATTTACACAACCACCACAATGCCTCCCTGGGAGCCATTCCAGTCCATCAGAACCCAAATCCAACTTTTCAATGGCACTGACACGTATAGATACCGAATACATCTTGCATTTATAATAAATAAATATTACATACATTTCCAAAATCAGCTTGTAAAATACAACAGGTATATGACTGACTTTTTAAACTATGCACTTTAAAAATACCCTAACCTGCCTCTATATCAAAACAACCAAAAGAATTAACATTCCCCACTGGGTTTCTACAGCGTGGTACTAAAATGTCCCTTCATCTCTCTGAAGGCCTCTCACAAACAAGAAAGTTGGTAAATAAAAGAAAACAAATGACAATAGAATCTGGTTTCCTACCTGATCCTGACCAGGATCTTCAACTTTCCCACAACAGCCAGAGGGAAAGCTCACATTGTTGGCCCTCACTTTTCCTTTTCTTGCTTTTGTTTCCCTTGACAGCCATCCCTGAGTTTGTGAGTAACAGGCAAGTCCAGGATCTCAAAGAAGTTAACCGCAGTAAATCACCATCTTACTTACTGTTGGGTCTTTCCTTCTTTTACATCAAGATTTTGTTTCTGCCACCAACGTGAAAGCAGGTTCTTTCCCAGACAAGATCCCAGATGACGGTCATGTTTAGAGACCAGCCTGGCTTGTCAAGGATTACAGAGCTGTCTGCAACATACACTCCTCTTCCCCATAACCAAGTAGGCCCGATAAATGCTAATACTCAGCAGGATGCATCAAGAACTTTAAGCCTCAGCACTGGCTAAGAAGAAAGTATCACAAATTTACTGAAATTATGGGTAGCACAAAAGAAAAGAGAAGGAATTAATCAAAGTCTCTCTCTTAATGCAATGCTCGATCAAACTACCCCAATCCCTTTTTAAATAGGATACTGGTGGCAAATGACCCTGACGACATGCCCCAGCAACGTACACAAGGACCACTTGTTCCATTTTTTTTTCTTTTATGACCTCATTAAGGAGGATTTTGAAGACTGTTCCTGAATATGAGAACAAAGTGTCCTAAGACATCTCTAACTTTTCATGTCTTTAGCCTTTTGCTGCTGCAATGGCCTTTGAGTCTGTGTTTGTAATTCGGTTACGCTCTACTCACATTTGCCTCTCCCCAAAACAGGAATCAGGTGAGATGGTCTGGACGAAAACAATCACAGCTGCACAGCTGCACCCCTGTAAATGCAGAGATGTGCTAGTTTCTTACACTGGAAAGTTTTGCCAAGACCAACTTGGGGATCCATTCTTTTTTTCATCTTCTCCGAGTAATAGCTGCCATTAATTAGCTCTGGGGGCTGTTTCCAGACTCCTAGCAAGGGAGGGTGCCGGCTGCCAACCCTGCCTGGTGTGAAAATACTCCACCGCCAGCAACATTTTTCTTGAAGTGTTTGTTGATTCCATCCTTCGATCTAATATGGAAGATTATATTTTACAATCAGAAACAAACAAACACATTTATAACTGAAGACTTGAAAGACAAGCAGAGAAAAAGCAAGCCAAGGACTGAGCCTAAATGTAGTATTTTTATTGACTTCTTAGAAACCAAATAACCTGGCATATTAGTGTGTGCATTCTGCAACAGACATTCAGCCCCATTGTACTACTTAGAAGAGAATAAAAAGAAACCCTACTGTTTGAAACCCAGCGGAACATCCCCACAACAGGGCACAACTGTTCCCTCATGCATGAATGGGAAGGAGATGAAAGAAAAGATGGACTTCAGAGGTACAGCAAAAAACAAAGACAACAAAAGTGCTGACCATGAGGGAATGACACAACTCATTGCGGCGAAAAGGATGAGAGAAAGGAGCTCAGACAATGGCGAGGACAGCTAAGTGACACGTAGGAGAATTGAAAAATCTACACAAGTGTCTTTTCTCTCCACCCTTGATGAAAACAATTAAATGTTGGTTACATCTGTCATAAAAAAGATCACTGAAACCTGTAACCATCATCATGTATAGTAACTTAACTACCCAAACTGTAACTCTCCAATTAAACCTTGTCACCTGTTTCTCACTTACCCTTCTAAAATGAAAAGTTTTCATTTCTGTGACAATTTACAACATCTGTTGTAACCAATTATATGTGTGTATGGGAACACAAACACGGAGCGTTAAAACACTACGTCAAAGATGGGCCTAAAGAAATTTATAGAGAGAAACTCAGCTTTGGGTTATAAAATATTTTCCTCTTGACTCACATTATAGAGATATTTAATCTAAATTTCAGATTTTCATCTAGCAGCAGCTCCAAACATTTTGGTTTTAAGTTTCTTTGTTCTTGAACCCTATTGCCAAGAAGATATTATTTGTAAACATTTAATAGGAATGAAGGAAGCTCATGATTTAATGTTACTTTTAGGTAAATGCAGTTGTTGGTATGTGATGGGAATAATTACCTTTTGATGTTTCTGTTTTTCTTAAACAGAGGCACACCTGTCCACACTTCACTAACATTGAGCCCTGCTAATGAAGTGTTCAGTGAGAAAACCCCATCGACCACATATATTAAAAACCCACCATATGAAATCCCCACTAGATGTTTATTGCTCCGGAAGTCCACCAGCCTGGGAAAGTCACACCGTGTTTTAAAGCAAGCTCCTGTGCCTTACTCCTTGCTTGATAACGTGCAGCCCTGCACGAGAGCCAAAAAGCAGTTATTGACCCTGTCAGAACGCCTGATTAATGGATAAACGCTGTAATTGATTAGCAGAGAGGTGTGAATTAAAACAGGGCATGGCATCAATAACCAGCCTCTGACAACAGCAGTTGACGTAAAATGTAAAACAAGAGCCTGCGGCTATATCTCATCAAAGGCACGCTTTTCTTAAAACAGGGAAGAAAGGAGGAAGTAAACAGGCGTAGTGTCCTGTTTTCTGCGATCCTTTAATCTTTCCTCTTGGTAATGATGCTACATGAAGCCACCAGCAAACAGTATGGGAACTCAGTTGTCAGTCCACCTTCATATATCAAGCAGTGCAAGGCAGCTAACTGTTTCTATTGTTCCAGGACTTAAAGAAAAAGCACATAAGAAGTCTTATTCTCTCTTCATTTTTTTCCACTGGGAACTCTCCTCACGTGTGTCCCCATAGAAAAGTAAATTCTACTTGCTCCCAAAGGGATAGGAGGCTTTACTTAACTGGAACGTTGCTTCCATCTGCTTCTGGAAGTGAAAACATTCATTCATTCATTCATTCATCCAGCTTCTGGCATGGACCAGTTACTGTTTTGGGCTGGAGAATACAGAATTAATAAAGGTTGTAGCAGGCTGAGTTGATGCAGACCCGCTCCTGCTTACAAGACACACAAAGGTGGAATAATCTAAAGCAAAAATTTTTTTTTTTTTTTGAGACAGAGTCTCACTGTGTTGCCCGGGCTGGCTTGAGTGCCGTGGCGTCATCCTAGCTCACAGCAACCTCAAACTCCTGGGCTCAAGCGATCCTCCTGCCTCAGCCTCCCGAGTAGCTGGGACTACAGGTATGTGCCACCATGCCCGGCTAATTTTTTCTATATATTTTTAGTTGTCCGATTAATTTCTTTGTATTTTTAGTAGAGACGGGGTCTCGCTCTTGCTCAGGCTGGTTTCGAACTCCTGAGTTCAAACAATCTGCCCTCCTCGGCCTGGCAGAGTTAGGATTACAGGCGTGAGCCACCTCGCCCAGCCTAAAGCAAAAATTTTTTAAAAAGGTTTCATGCATAGCTGAGCTTGACAGAAAGAGGAAAGGGAAACCCCCAAGTGCCAGAAACAAAGCAGAATCCCCAGGGCTGGGAAGAAACCTCCAGTTGATGTTGTGCCCACTGAGGGCTGTCAGCTCTTGAAATAATAACTAGGGGTCAGTCACAGTGTCAACACCCACCTGGGACAGAAGACACCACTTGGGCCTATGCAAGGTGAGGGGGGAAGTGAACCAAACTGAATCCTGTAAAAAGCTACCCAGTCCCTGGAAGGGGGACTGGAGGAACTATGCTCACCAAAGAAACAGCAAGGTAGCCTGAGGTCTGGCTTGGGCTCTGTGAAAATAACTAAAACCTTTTGTGTGAGTGATCAAAACAATGAACCTGTGCTAAAAGCAAACACAGGGATTAAGCTTATACCACCTGAATAGGTTGGAAGTTACAAATAGAGAAATTAAAATTAAGAACTCATTCAAGATCCTAAAACAACTAAGCCTTGGTTAACAGAAAGAAATTGCAAAGTAGTACTCCAAAAATGTATCCACAATCCAAGATACATGGACTCCCAGAGGCAAAAACAACCCCTGCTAAAGATGAGCTCAAAATAAAGATTTCCAAACACGTGAGGAAAGAAACCACCATGCCTAAGTGTCAGTGACTATAACCTAAGGGTAGTGGGCACCAGGAACTAGGAATAGGTGAAAACCTAAAAAGAATCTGATATATAGATGTTTAGAGTTATTAAAGTGATAGAAGAAGGACTAGCAACCATTGAATGACTAGGACATTGTTGAAAATGAAAAATTCATTTGGAAGAGAACCAAAGAGCAGTTTTAGAAGGAAAACACAAAGTCACTGAAATTAATAAGTAAACCAGCAGATTAGACATAGCCAATAAAAGACTTAGGGATCTACAGGACGGATGCACGGAAATCACACAGAACATGGCACAGAGGGGCAGGAGACAGAAGACGTGAAGATAAACAAGAAGGGCAACATGAGATGCTATGATACAACAAAGTCAAGGGCAGAATAGGAAGAGTGAGGATTGATGACTGGGGCTTTTTCAGAACTGAAAGAAACATTTAAGTTATCAGATTGAAGCACAGTCATGAGCTGGATAAATAATCACAAATCAACACCTAAAGATACAATTAGTGAAGCTATAGAACACATCATTAAAACAAACAAACAAAAAAAGCAACCAGAGAGAAAGACAGATTACCCATATAAAAAGAATAATTTTGTTGCACAGTACAATGTTCCTAAGCAGCAAAATAAACTCAAAAATAAGAGAATAATATTTTCAAAGTATTGAGAGAAAATAGCCTTTAGCCTTGAATTCAACTAAGTTATCACTCAAGAGAAGGGACAAAATAAATACATTTTCCAGACAAAGGCTGAAAGAAGTTACTATTGTCAGATCTTTACTGAGAGAAGTGACCAAGGATATATTTCAAGATAAAAGAAACTAAATCCAGAAGAAAGGAATGGGATGCAAGGAGCAATGGTGAGCAGAGAGGTTGAAAACATGTAAATAAATCTATATATATAAGACTTTACTATAAAAAGGACAGCAGTAGCAATACCGATGTTGTCTCATTTAAAACAAAGTACTTAAAAAAAAAAATTAAGTGCTAGACTCTGATAACATACTAAACAGACAACATGAAAGACTGGGTTGGATATCAGGGCTAAAATATTCTAAGACATTTTGGTCAGAAGAAGAAGAGAGATATATCAGTTAACTTTAGACAGTTAAATCAAATATGCACATTAAAATTATAAACGTAATCACTGAAAGAAAAAAATAGAATATATTATTTCCAAATCAATATGAATAATTAAAATAGAAGGAATAAATAAAATCAATACAATGAAAGGCAGGAGGC
>NW_012146301.1:1886535-1889567 GCF_000956105.1 Propithecus coquereli | reverse complement strand
GCCACGGCACTCTAGCCTGGGCAACAGAGCAAGACTCTGTCTCAAAAAAAAAAAAACAAAAACAAAACACAAGAAAAAGCTAAGTTTTCTACTCAGGACATTAAAAAAAAAAAACAAAAACAAAGACTTACCCCCAAAAAAGTAGAAAGAAGAAAGAATAAGAGTGAAAATTAATGAAAAAGTTAACGAAGCATAAGGACGATTATCAAATTGAAAAACTGATACTTTGAAAAGACATAAAATAGACAAACTTCTGGCAAGATCAAGAAAAACACAGCACAAATAATATTAGGAATAAAGAAGAAAATGCTAAAAACAACTTTATAATGGAAACAGTTTTCTAGATAAATATAAGTAACCAAAAGTACTATAATTCAATTAGAACTAGGAAATCTGAAGAGATCATGTTGTTAAATGTATTGACTTAGTAGTCAAGACACATACAACATTATTATACAGATATTTCTAACAAGTTTTAACAAGCCTTTAAGAAACAGATAATTCATATCTTATACAAGCTGTTCCCAGAGACTACAGTAAGAGGGAAAGTTCCTCAAATAATTTTTTCCAATTCATATTTGAAGAGAACATAAAGAAACAAAGAAAGGCCGGGCGCGGTGGCTCACGCCTGTAATCCTAGCACTCTGGGAGGCCGAGGCAGGCGGATTGTTTGAGCTCAGGAGTTTGAGGTTGCTGTGAGCCAGGCTGACACCACGTCACTCACTCTAGCCCGGGCAACAAAGTGAGACTCTGTCTAAAAAAAAAAAAAAAAAAAGATGTATTACATCAGTAATGCAAGGATTATTTAACATAACAAAGTATATCATTATTTAGAGACAAATAAAATTGTATTCTTGCAATTCTGGCCAAAATTGAAGGGGAATAAGATTTACTGATTTTATCCATTAAGATAAGGTAAGTTACTCTACATTTTATGAGAGGGATGGTAGTAGTTTCTACATGGCACACGTGAAATCCCTTTGAAACTTATACTAAAGAAAATCAACACTAAAATATAGAGGGAGGAATACCTGTTCTCAAACTTTCTGATAAGAATTATAATTGAAGAGTTTAGAACACTGCCTAGAACACAGGGAGCCTTCCATTTTAGCTAATGATATTATTACTGTTGCTTTTGTTACTCTAAAATTGAATTTGTAAACAGAAGGTTGCTTGCTGACTATGGAACTGTAGTAGGGAAAGGCAACTCAACTTGAGGACATGTCATCTAAGCAAAGAAAAATATCTATGCACTGTCTCTGACCCACTTGTGTGACAGATTTAATTTTCCTTACCTCCTGGATAGTGGAGGATAAACAATGCCTATAAAAACAAAAGCACTGTATTTATTATGGGCTACACATTGCTCTAAGGACTTCTAGGTTTTACCTCATTTAATTTTTACACAACCCTGTATCTTGGATCTTGCTATGTTGCCCAAGCAGACTTGAACTTCTGGGCTTAAGCGATCCTCCTTCCTCAGCCTCCCAAGTAGCTGGGACTACAGGTGCAAGCCACCGCGCCTGCCTATAAAGTATATTACCGTTGTTCACTTCATTAAGAGATAGAGAAAAAAAGCCTTTTGAACATCTCAAAAGATGCAGGAAAAGCATTTGATAAAATTGAATACCTATTCATAATTTTTTAAAACATTGAATTAAAAAGCTCATAAAGTTTGCTAGATAATGTGACACAAACGTGGCAGACCACTGTGTTTGTCTCCGCTTCCTTTCTAAAACCCACATTAAAGCGGGGAGGAGTGTAAGTCCACAGAAAAAGATATAATAGAAGAAGAAACCCCTTAGAAGAGATGTTAGCAAACTATTGGAAAATGGAGAGTGGATCAACCAGGGAAAAAGCTAGCCCACAGCACGGGGCTGAGAGAGATGACAGGCCCCAGACAATCAAGCTGATTTCCGCAGCAGCACTCTGGAAAAGCTTAGGAACTGGAGGTTCCTGGTACCTCTGAAGGCAGGACTGTGGGTTTGAACAAAGGGATTGGTTGAAAATCTGTATAAAGAGCACTTAGGCCCTCCCTCCACAAACCTCCCCCATTCCAACGGGGCAAAGGAAGTAACTTCCTGGAGGACCAAAACAGCCTCTAACTTGCAGATGCAAAACATAGCTGAAATGGGGACTAAGTGGAAATTGGCTTATGGAAGGGTGCGAATTCCCCAGAACGCTGGCAGCCAGGCCTTAATTCCCGAAGCTGAGAATGCAGGATGCCTGAGAAACGGAAGGGCCAAGAGAACAGCCCTAAGGACACTGCTACGTGCTGATCCCCTGGGGTAGCTGGCAGCCCCCTGCTCCCATCTGATAACCTTACAGTGAAGCCCATCAATTAGCACATACAAAGAACTCTCCATCGATTTTTAAGTTCTTCATTCTTAAATATGGATTAGACAGTCAAAGATCACCAGACATTTGAGGAAAGCTACTAACATGAAAGACCAAAACAACCAGGAAGAACACTCAAGAGGAACACAGACAATGCAGAGAGGAGAAGAAAAAGACCAAAACACTTAATACTCTGAGAAATAAGACATTACGTATAAAAAACAGGAATCATTTATTAAAGAAACACTAGAGAGCATGGAAAAGCCATCGGAAATAAAAATATGAAAGCAAAATAGTTTTTTTAAAAAAGTAGTGGAAGATGAGGAAATCTTCCAGAAAGTTGAATAAAAATACAGAAAATAGAAAAGATTTTAAAAATCAGATAATAAAACAGGTTCAACATTCAAGCAGTGAGGGTTCCAGAAAGAACTACAAGAAAGTACAGAAAAGAAATTTATTAAAGAAATACAAAGAAAGGTCCTAGAACTAAAAGATACCGAGTTTTCAGACTGAAAAGCCTACTGAGTACCTACATAATTAAGGAAAAATTACCCCATCAAAGTATATCAATGCGAAGCTTTAGAGGACTAGGGATAAAGAGATCTTAGAATTTTCAAGAAGGGAAAAAATTCACATAAAAAAGGATCAAGGCCGAGCACGGTGGCTCACCCTGTAATCCTAGCACTCTGGGAGGC
>NW_012146301.1:1882048-1884900 GCF_000956105.1 Propithecus coquereli | reverse complement strand
TGTCTTGGGGGAATCAGAGTTTTGCATGTCTTACAGAATTATCTGACATCTATAACTCTGTTAACTTACATTATTTCACAAAAATTTAAGTTTGCATTTTAAAAATCAAGCAACATTCCCATATACCAGCAACAATCAAGCACAGATTTTTGTGAAAAAGATACAATTCCTACCTTCTTGATTCTCAAATTTTAGTTGGACTGACAGATGTGTTACAAATAGTAACACAACACGGTAAGTGCTAAAACCAAGCCATTATTTAGACCCAAAATCAGAAAAAAAGGATGGTTTCAAGCAAGCTAATAAATTCAGTTTGGTACATACAAAATTTGAGCAGCCATTCAAACAACTGGGTTTAAATAAGCTTCCGGAACCATCATAAATGAAAAAGGTATAATTGTCGAGGGAAATGATCTGCCAGGAAAAAAAAAAAAAGCCACCCTGGGCAGTATCAGGATTTTAGGGTCCAATAAAGAATGAAAAACCCTTTTAGGAAACTAAGAAGGTCTGTTCAGAAGGATAAAAATCCAGGGAACCTACCTAGTATCCTTAAAGTGAAGGGGAGAGTGAGGAGGGAGTTTTAAGACATAAAGGATGATCCAGCTCCAAGAGCTAGAGTCAGCTAGTCTGAGGACTAAACTTGGGGCCTTGGATTTGGCTAGTATGAAGGCATCTGAGACCTTCAGGAACAGTTTCAGAGTCAGAGGGGATGAATATATTCCTAATGGGCTGAGAATTCAATAGGACTTAGCAGGAAGTAGGGAGGGTGGACAGAGACCTCTCTTCAAGAACTCAGGCACCAAGAGAAGTTGGGAGATATGTCAATAGCTTGGAGAAGATGTGCATACAGAGGAAAGTTTATTTTTTACTTCATTTTTGACAGAGCTGTATGTGAAATATTTTTGTAGGCTGTTGGGAAGAATTCCACAAAGGGACAAGGAGTCAAAAGCCAAGAGACAGGGAGAGGTGAGATGGTATACCAAGATTCCCAGAGGAGAGGGAAGAAAAGAGGAGGGGTTGACATTGGAGAGGAGGAAGGCAACATCTCATTGGAGAAAGGAAGGCAAAGAAAAGGACTGGGGGAACTGAAGGGGTTTGGGAACGCAACAATCGCTGGAAAAATACCCTCCTCTTTCACCTCTCTCCCTGCCTGCATAAAAACTCATGAGTTCCCTCATGTCCTACACTGTCTCTGTAAGTCTCAATGACAGTGACGCTGAAAAAAATGCTCTGCCGTATAAATAATAACAGCTTTATTATTCCCCCAGCTCCACTGGGGCAGAGAAACACAGCAGACGGTCCCTGGGAAGAACAAATGCCATGTGCTGCTGCCATGACCGCCCAGTCCAGAATGCAACCCTGCTATGTTGCTCTGGGCCTCTGGAGGGGAAGGAGAAGCACTGTTCAATCTCAAGTTTCTTTAAAAACAAACAAACAAACAAAAACCCAAGCCACCAATATAAAAATAGGTAAGAGTGAAGTCAGCTACTGAATGCAGTGACAAGGCTCTCTCCTTGACAATATCTTTCTTCTGGCTTTGTTTTATAAAGCTGCTTATCTGCATTTCCTTTTATTGAAAGAATTCACACATAAAAGTCGGCAAAATAAACTCTCGCTTCTCATCAAGAGTTTGGGAGGGGGGTGAGCAATTTCTAGGAGTTAATAATTTATAAAGGCTTTCGATCTTTCAAAGAAGGAAAAATCAAACTGAGAAAGTGAGAGGAATGTGGTAAGAAAAAACAAACTCTCTGTTCAACTATAGGTTTTTTAGGAAGAGACACAGGAGTGAAAGGGCAAGGAAGTTTCTTGAGCACCTGTTTTTGCTAGAAACTTTTTTGCATGCTATTTCACAAAAAAGAAACAAAAAGGACAGGAATACAAGCCGGGAAGGAATAAATTTATTTCTCATTGCCAGGACACGGACAAAGGCAGGTTCTCAGGTCAATGAGAAACACAGTAGGCTGAGGATGACAATGCTGGCTGTGTTAGTTTGCTCATTAGCTGTGACAGAGTTCCACAAACTGAGTGGCTTACCCAACAGATACTTATTGTCTCACAGTTTTCGAGGCAGGAAGTCTGAAATGGAGGTGTCAGCAGGGTTGGGTCCTTCTGAGGGCTGGGAGGGAAGGATCTTGTTCCAGTCCCCTTCTTCTCCCTGTGTCTATTCACATCATCTTCCCTCTATGTATATCTGTCTCTGTATCTAAATTTCCCCTTTTTGGATTGGATTAGGGCCCGCCCTAATCACCTCATATTAACTAATTCCATCTGCAATGACCCTATTTCCAAATACGGTCACATTCTGAGTACTGGTGGTTAGCACTTCAACATATGAATTGGGGGTGAGGGGAGACACAATTCGGCCCATAACAACAGCTAGCATGTATTGGGCTCTTACTGTGTGCCAAGTATCATGAATGACTGTTTCGTGTAATCCTCTGACTTAGCCTATTATCCCAATTTTATAAATGAGGAAAATGAGGCACAGAGAAGCTAGGTAATTAAACAGCTGGCAATTAACAGAGCTAGGATTTCAGAACCCGGTCCTTATGGGTCCAAAGAGCTAACCACTATCTGTCCTTCACTCTGTATAAGACAGTGTAAAAATCCCAATGTTCCACACAGATACCTTTGTAACAAAATCAATAAATAAATGGCCAGGTGAGTGAACGAATGAATGAAGTATATGGGAATCTTGCATGATACCACTACTCCAGCAGTGGTATGAATGAAGTATATGAATGGGGAATAAACAAACTTGGGGGATGATTGAGAATTTCTACACAGTGAAGCAGGACCATTGTCCAAAACACTCAGGGCTGGGCGCGGTGGCTCACGCCTGTAATCCTAGC
>NW_012146301.1:1876874-1881998 GCF_000956105.1 Propithecus coquereli | reverse complement strand
AAAAAAAAAAAAAAAAGGATCAAGACTCAAAATGGCACCATTTTGAAGCAATGACATCATTAGAAGCAAAAAGGGAGCAATGCCTTTAACATTCTTAGGGAAGATCTTCTCCATGAAGTACAAAGAATGCTAAAGACATTTTCAGACATACAGTCACAAAAACATTTACCTTTCATGAAACTTCTTTTCACATAACTACTAGAAGATATACAAACCCCAAATGAAGAAATATGCCAAGAAAGAAGACATGGTTTCCAGATACTAGAAATTCAGAGTAGAAAAGGAGCAAACACCAGGATTATGGTCAAGGGACATCCTATAAACACAGAAATGCATCTGGCCTAGAAAGTTCAGGATAGAAGGCTCCAGAAGGAATTCCTTAAAAAAAAGAAATTCATAGGTAGAAAAGATAGTTTGCTTAATATTGACAACTTTGTCAGAGAGTTTGAAGGAAAAAATAGTTTTAGCTAAAGAATCAATTACTAACTCCAGGGGAACAAAAAGTTATACAAGAAAGGAAAAAGTTATACAACAAAGGAAACTTAAATAATATAGCATACTGTGTGGCTCAGCTGTGAACAGCATTTTCATTGGCATAGTATAAACAATGAAGTGTGCATCAGGGGTACAATATGTCAAAAAAGAACTGTGTCTTCATCTTTCACAGTAGGAAGTCAACGGTACTATAGACTGAATGTTTCTGTCCCCCCAAAATATGTTGGAATCTTCACCCCCAATGTGATGGTATTTGGAGGTACAGCCTTTTGTAGGTGATTAGATGATGAAGGCAGAGCTCTCATAAATGGGATCAGAGCCCTTATAAAAGAGGCCAGAAAGAGACTCCCTCACCCCCTCCACCATCTGAGAACACAGTGAGAATCACTGCAGCTATGAACCAGCAAGCACACCCTCACCAGACCCTGAATCTGCCAGTGCCTTGATCTTGGACTTCTCAGTCTCCAGAACTGTGAGAAATAAATTCCTGTTGTTTATTAGCCACCCAGTTTATGGTATTTTGTTATAGCAGCTCAAACAAAGAAAAATTGGCAATGCCTAAACATTGAAATAAAAATCAAGAATAGGCCGGGCGCGGTGGCTCACGCCTGTAATCCTAGCTCTCTGGGAGGCCGAGGTGGGCGGATTGTTTGAGCTCAGGAGTTCGAAACCAGCCTGAGCAAGAGCGAGACCCCGTCTCTACCAAAAATAGAAAGAAATTAATTGGACAACTAAAAATACATAGAAAAAATTAGCCGGGCATGGTGGCACATGCCTGTAGTCCCAGCTACTCGGGAGGTTGAGGCAGTAGGATCGCTTGAGCCCAGGAGTTTGAGGTTGCTGTGAGCTAGGCTGATGCCACGGCACTCACTCTAGCCCGGGCAACAGAGTGAGACTCTGTCTCAAAAAATAAATAAATAAATAAAAAATAAACAAAACACTCAGCACATTTCTTGTGGAGTCCTTAAGTCCAGGGTGAAGGCTAATGGCACCTAGCAGGAAGCATATAGGCTCTGGAGTCTGACAGAACATGTGGACACATGCATTAATGATTTGTGTTTGCCTCAATTCTAAAGACACAGTTTTGAAATGATTTTCACATGTAAAGGGAATGATGAGCCTGGGAAAAACACAATTTGAGCAACTATACAAATCACCAGGCTCTATCAACACCCTAATGCCAAGTGAACTGTCATTACAGCAGCAGCATGATTAACTGCCATTACAGAGAGACTTGTTTTTTTGTTTGTTTTGGGTTTTTTTGGTTTTGCTTTTTGTTTTTTTTTGAGACAAGGTCTCACTCTGCTGCCCAGGCTGGAGTGCAGTGGCATGATCATAGCTCACTGCAACCTCAGACTCCTGGACTCAAGCGATCCTCCTGCCTCAGCCTCCCGAGTAGCTGGGACTACAGGCACATGCCACCGTGCCTAGCTAATTTTTCTACTTTTTTGTACAGATGGGGTCTTGCCATGTTGTTCAGGCTGGTCTTAAACTCCTGACCTCAAGCAATTCTCCCAACCTCAGCTTTCCCAAAGTGCTAGGATTACAGGTATGAGCCACTGTGCCCAGCCTGAAACTTGTTTTTAGTAATTAGTGTTTCAAATTTTTTAATGTGTTTTATTATAAAACAGATCACTGTAAATAAATAATTCAAAGTCATTCATCCAAAAATCCAAGCCAAACCTCTTTAAAAAACCATATCACACATCTACTTAAGCTCAAATTCAACTACCAGTGCTTAGAAGAAAAAAGTCTAAAGAGAAAGTGAAATAATTTGAACACTATGTCTGGATCAGCCTGCCACTTCACCCACTAAGGCTAAGAAGAAAGACATAATCAGTTTATGAAATTCCCTCCAGATAGTCAAGCTTTTGGGAGCCTTTAACCTGTCTTGGGGGCTCGGTGTGATGCCTGTGTTTAAAATCAAATTTCAAAATACTCTTCTTCCCTGAGTTTGACTCTAAATGTAGCCATCTCCTCTTCTGGACACTCAGATCTGCTCCAGTGCTGGAGGGAACTATATGTGATCAACCTAGCGACATGTGGATCTAACATAACATCATGAGAGATGCGAACTTGACTACATGTGATTTTCCTGTTACTACTGACTTTAAACCAAATGCCCAGGAAAGCGATTCCTCCACATCACCTTCCACACAATAATACCCTATCAATAAGTTTGGTTTCAGAAAAACATGGCACAGATAATCCAAAATTACTCAGAATCTATAAGTCGTCTCTACCATAGCACAGCCACCACGCCTACCTGACTGTGACCCTGCGATTCCTGGAGCTCCCTCAAAGAGGAGACTGACTGTCAGGAGGCAAACCAGGCAAGAGTACCCTGAGGGTAGGAGACCGAATTTGCAAAAACATTTGACATAGTTTTTATATTTTTGCCCCTTCGGGTATACAATATTTGGCTCAGGGGTACATTATATTTTTCCCAGTGGCTTTGCCTTTATTACGGTTTTTTTAATTGTGGTAAAATGCATATAAGATTTACCATTTTAACCATGTTTAGGTATAGTTTTATACTTTCACAATGTTGTACAACCATCACCACTATCTGTCTTAAGAACTTTTTTTTTTTATTTCAGCATATTATAGGGGTGCAGATGTTTAGGTTACGTATGTTGCCCTTGCCCACTCCCACCCCCAAGAACATTTTTGTTACCCCAAACTAAAACTCTCTACCCACGAAACATTAAGTCTCCATACCCCAGCCCCAGCCTTCCCCAAGGCCCTGGTAACCACCACTCTAATTTCTGTTGCTATGAATTTGACTACTCTAGGTACCTCACATAAGTAGAATCATGTATTTCTCCTTTTGTGTCTGGCTTATTTCGCTCGGCCTAATAGCTTCAAGGTTCATCCATGTTATAGCAAGTATCAGAATTTCGTTCCTTTTTTTTAAGGCTGAATAACATTCCATTGTATGTATATAACACATTGTAGTTATTCATTCATCTGTTAATGGACATTTGGGTTGCTTCCATCTTTGGGCTATCACGAATAATGCGGCTATGAATACAGGAGTACCAGTATCTGTTTGAGTCCCTGCTCTCAATTCTTTTGGGTGTCTACCTGGAAATGAAATTGCTGGATCACATGGTAATTCTATGTCTAATGCCTTCATTGTGTTTTGCTTACACATAATGTTGTAAACATTGTACATGTTATAAACATAACGTTGTAAACAGATGCATGCTTTGCAGTATGCTGGGTATAGTGGAGGTAGATGAGGTTTCAAATTTCCTTAGATTACTAAGAGTCACCTTGTTTTTTTCTGAGTTTGGCTGTGTGTACAATGCTAGGAAAGACTAAAGGCTATGCCTAGGATTCCTGCATACAATGACCTGTACATATGAAAGAAGCCAGTCTGTTGACAACAAAGCGTGTGATATTCTAGGACAACGAAATGTACTACCATCTCAAGCTACTTCCTTTAAATTAACTTCATAAATTTAAACAACTGACATTTATTGAATGCTGACTGTCAAAAAGCCCCCAATCCTGGGGAGCGGACATGGCCCCTCTAAGTTTGTACACAGTTGCCTGCCTGGCTCATAGAAAGTACTCAACACAGTGGTCAGTTTCCCTGTTCACAGGTCATAATGTGAATACGTAACGGTAACCTATCAAAGAAAGAAATGCATTGCTGTTAGACAAACAACTTAATAAATTGCTATGATCATTATTTGAGTTCTAATTAACATCCAGATTAGTTTGTCATCATTATTTAGGTTTACAGGAAATCAACCTGTGGAAACCAGGCTATTCTATTATTCAGAACTGGACTTTAAATGTTCTCAGAACATCCCTATAACTGGGTCATTGGACTTCCAAAAAGAGAATGAAACTATCAAAGTAACATATTCTGAGAACATCTCTATAACTGGGTCACTGGACTTCCATAAAGAGAATGAAACCATCAAAGTAATATAAATAAACCTTTCCCTTACTCTTCCCTGAAATGTGTCAGAGAAAGGAAAGAGACATCTGAAGGCTTGGAGGAAATGAATGACAACACTCATTCAGAGTGACAACCTTCATTCAGAGGAAAGCTCAGAATACCATTAACAATATAAAGAAGTCCTACTTTCTCATTGAGGGCTTGAGCATTTACATAAACAACTTTTACATAAATAACCTCCACAGGTGCTTTTCTCCTTGCAGCAACTGCTTTTTCTAGAAGTCACTGACAAGTGCAAACACAGGACTATTTCTACATGCATAAGCTTAGGTTTTATCAGGTAAAATTTATGAAACATAAGCATTATACATATCTTTACGCATGTTACATGTTATTATTCGTATACAAGTTTTTTTTATGCCTGTTGACATAAAAGTAGCAAAGTTTCCAACCTGTGGATGAGAAAAGATTAAGGCCAAATTTTTCATTTTACTCTAAGCCTAGAAATGAACTTTCAAATAAAAAAAAAATGTTTTGTATAAAATATAACAATCTGAAAAAGAAACCAAGTGAAAAAAATAACAAAAGAAAAATGTAGATAATCTTTCTGAATGTATCTCCTGCATAGAGAAAAGAACATATATTAAAAAATAAACACCTTCCAGGGCCAGGCGCGGTGGCTCACGCCTGTAATCCTAGCACTCTGGGAGGCC
>NW_012146301.1:1825382-1876059 GCF_000956105.1 Propithecus coquereli | reverse complement strand
AACTAGATTACCTGAAGTGTTTTTTTAAGAAAAAAGCGCTAATATTTTAGGACAACGAATATAGTGTCTTTTTCTTTTGAAAAGACACTATATTCACATGGTTCCAGAAAGGGGCCAAAAAGTTCACAGTGAAAAGTCTTCCTCTCACCCATCCACCCCTTCGTCCCCCGTTCACCACCAGGAAGACAACTGATGTTGTCAGCTTCTTGTGTAACACAGCAACTGTTCATATATAAATCCAGAAGTACTAGAGGCATCTGCAGGTGACCACAGTAAAGAAGAGGGAGCCAGGATGGGTTATTTTCCAGGGAGCATCTCAATCTTTTTCCTCTTCATCCCTTCTTTAAGGCAAAAGGCTTCAGGCTCTCAGAACAGTTTTATCCTGAACTACCCCTGCACTTGCAAGGAATTCTGCATGAGGCTTGGTGTTTCTAAGGTAAGTCAATTTTTTTAAAAGTCTGAAGAAAATAAATTAAGTTAGAAAACAGATTTAAAAGACAGATGTGATGAAAACAGTGGCAAACAGTGCCAAACGCATAGTGGATAATCAGTAAGTAGCTGCTGAGTGAGAACCTGACATGCCTGGGTTCAAATGCTGCTGCCACTGACTTGGGCAGGGGACAGGGACATGTGAGTCTCACTCCACTCCTTTGTAAAAATGCGGATAAAACCACATCCTCACACAAATGCTGTTATCTTGCTAGAGTTATTTTTGTTGATGTTGTTCTTAAGATCCTGTTTTTAAATTTTTTTTTTTTTATTTCAATAGATATGGGGGATACGAGTGTTTTTTGTTACTCTTGTTGGACTTAAATGAGACAATATATATACAGAGGTTAGAGGTCCTGATATGCATTAAGCGCTGGTACATGGCAGTTACCATTATTGTCGCTGTGGGTTATTTGAAACCTCCTATATACTTGTGATCACAGAGATTATTTGGAGGTTTTGTGGCCCCCGAGGGCACCCAAGGCCATCACTGCACCATCTCTAACCTTGCACTATACTTGGGTGAAGTGACAACCGCCAGGGGCTCCTGGCTGTCTCACATCATCCTCTGTAACATCACTGAGACAGTGCCGACTTCCTCCGTACCGAGAGGAAAAATTCACACTCCAAAACTGACATCCACAAAGGAATCTTGACAATGAGTTGGAAAAAAAAATCCAACTTTTCCATAATGAATACTGAATCATTCGTTTCAAAGTCGTTTCATGCTGTGTTCAGAGAGACAGAAAGTATATCGACAGTCCCACATATACCTGATACCAAAAAGAAAAGCATTCAAATGTCGGTTCTTGAGGCTGACTGCAGGCCAGCTCATTCCATCCACAAAATGCAAAACGACCAGAGAGGCCTTTCAGCACTACTGTGTGGGAGGAATATCGAGGCTCCTGGACCACTCGGCTCCTGTGTGCAAGTTGTTTGCTGTTAGACTTTGTAGCATGAGGTCTGTGTCAGCCTTGAAACTTGAAGGAGTCAAAGCATCAGACTTCTCAGTGCAAAGACCACCTCAGGATGGCCCTCACCTCCCCGTATCCTGGGTCCAGTGCCTAACCAGGGGTGTTTACAAGTAGCCATTTAGCACCTTCCTTGGCCATATTTTTACACCAGGTTGTTGTCCTTCCTGTGAAGAAGAGAAGAAATGAGAATGCTGAAGCCCGTTTTCTTTTGCATGTTGCAGTTTAAAACAGGAAAATGTACTAACATTAGCTTGTTTTTTAAATGGCAATGTTTAAAATTTCTTCTATGTCCGTGATGAAGGAAAAAAAAATCTTACTCCTAAAAATGACTCTTTCATAGAACATCAGGGTTAGTTTCTGAGTGGCACGTTTTAAAAACATTTAATCAGTAATCTGAATATATGTCAACACCTTCTGGCAGTGTGCTATAAAATGTGAACCTTGTCAACAGCAACAGAAAAAGGTGACACACTTGGGACATGGAGCTTTTATGCTGACACACAGTAATAATATAATTTTAAAATTTATCATCTGTTTAGCTGCAAGCAACAACAATTAATCTTTTTGACAATTCATACAATGCTTTAAATAACACCTGGGAAGAAAAACAACACATTCTAATTTTTACTTTCATCATCTTCCAGGGCTTTATAGCTACAAATGCATATAAAGCCACACACAATAAATTTTGTGATTAGGATTAAAATGTTAGCAAAAAAATATTTCCCTTGTCACCGCATGCCCCTCCTTTCCTCAGTTAATAAAATTACTTAACACAAGAACTGGAAGTGAGAGCAAGTCCCAGAGGAAATGTGGGCCTCAGAGGGTTCATTTCTGTCACGTCAAATGACATTTTATTCCCAAATCATTTAACCTATGACTTTGCATAACTACTTATAGCTTGAACGTAATCCTGGTGGGGGCCCAGACATGACACTGATCCCTCAACTATACACTCCATCAAGGCACAGCAATACTGAGCCCATCTGACTTAACGATTAAAAAAAAAAAAAAACCAGCACGGCAAAATGTCTTGAAAATGCTCAGAAGCATGTGAATACATATGTGTTGTAAGAATTTGTTTCATGTGTCCTGTGAGATTTCCTGAGATTTAGTGTTAGGCCACATTAACATCCTTAATTAATCTTTTCTATTACACATGAAACCCAACGCATGTTGCCAAATACACCTGCTGACCTGGTGCCCTGCTGCCCTGGGGCTGTAAAGGCCTGTGAGGCAAAGCAGAGCCAAAGAGGATGCATGTGAGACTAAATCAAAAGCTGGTGACATGTGCAGATAAACCTAAACAGGAAGGCTGTTGCAAACAATCATAGCCGAGCTGTCTGCACACCACTTTACAACTACCCTTCCAAGACTTTGACTGTACCCATTTCACAGATGAGGAAACCAGAGTCCTACATCTCAGGGGTTCTCCAAGTCCACATCCCATGTGTTTTCTACTGTCACACACCCTGAACATCACCTAAGACCTCGAAATAATAAAGAAGCTAAGAGAGCTTGGCCAAATGGTTTAGGGCATTAGAGTACAATGGCCCATGATTGGAAAAGTACCAGCAGCAGAAATATATAGAAAAAGATTAGCTCGACCATGAAATGTAGAGAAGATAGGGTCAAAAGAGGCAGTAGGTTATAAAATATAGGAATGTACATTTGTGGTAAAAAATAGAGATTTAAGCTCTTTTCTACAGATATTTCCTTCTTTTCTCATCCTTCTTTTCATCCTTTCCTTTTTCCTTCTTTCCCAAGGCTAAGCCTCCTAGGATGTGATCAAATTCATTTTTATGGTGTGCCATGTGTCTTATGTATTGGGACCTGAATAGTGGATTTAAAGTTCAATAATTTTTACTAATGATCTTTGATACATGGTTTTCGTGTCAGACTTCTGTATGCCCCATAACTGTATACACATACTATTAGCAACAAATTACAGAGCCTTTTCCAGAAAAGATTTGCCAGAAGTGAGTTTGCCATTCTACATAGAAAGTCAAAGTTTCTTTGGTGGCCACTCTGACTTAGGGATCATTACTCTAAATTTCTATTTAAGCCTCTCAGCAAAAATTTCATAAAGCCTTTCTTCATCATTTGTTACTGTCAGGGCTCAGATAGCCCCAAATATTCACCTTGTCATACTGAGTATCCTTCTTTTTTTTTTTTTTTACATTTTTTTTTTATTTCAGCATATTATGGGGGTACAGATGTTTAGGTTACGTATGTTGCCCTTGCCCCCCTCCCGAGTATCTTTTAAGCTAAAAGAAATTAAGAAAACTGCAGAAGCAGGAAGGTTACCCTCTGACTTTCTCCCTCCTCTCCTGAAGACCCTCATGGGACAGGCGTCCTGCCCTATACCCAGAGGGAAGAAATGTCACATGGGGACACCAAGAAGAATCTGAGCAAACATGCCTTGCTAAGTTCTGCCAGTTTATTACCATTAGATCATACTTTTTGTCCTCCAATCATACTTCTGCATGACTGTCCATAAAATACACTTTTCCTTGGGTCTTTGGGTCTTCATATCTGAAGGCTCCCCTGTCATATAAAATTTACATTAAATAATGACCAGGCGCAATGGTTCACACTTGTAATCCTAGCACTCTGGGAGGCCAAGGCAGGAGGACTGCCTGAGGTCAGGAGTTCGAGACCAGCCTGAGCAAGAGCGAGACCCTCGTCTCTATTAAAAATAGAAAACATTAGCCAGGTGTATTAGTGTGCACCTGTAGTCCCAGCTACTTGGGGGTCTGAGGCAGGATGGCTTGAGCCTAGGAGTTTGAGGTTGCAGTGAGCTATGATGATGCCACTGCATTTGAGCTGGGGTGACAGATTGAGACTCTGTCTCCAAAAAAAACCCAACTTCCATTAAATAATTTTATATGCTTTTCTCTCGTTAATCTTTCTTTTGTTACAATGGGCGTCAGCCATGAACCTTGCAATAGGTAAAGAAAAGAAACCTTTTCTTACTTACAAAATGAATTGATTTCCCAGAAAAAGGGACCCAATGACAAAGGACCCTCCATGCCCTAGCTCCTAAGAGCTTCTTGTGTACTATTTGAAACTTTAAATACAGATACTTTATTTCTGAAGTTAGAATTCCAGAATAATTCTAGAGCCACACTGCTCTCCTGGTGGGAGGAGTGAGACACTTGAGGGCCTCATGAGATGTTGCTGAAATCTCCATTTCCTGATCTCCTCACCCCATGGCCTCTCCTCTTAGGCCTCCACAATGCTTAACCACGTTCCTAACCTTAGAAGGAGGAAAAATTACTTTCCCACTGAGGAGTTCTTTCCTCCAATTTCCAAAGGGGAAAAAAATCCCCCACACTTAATCAATTGATATACAAGTTTCCTTTTATTTTGACCCATTATTGAGTGTCAGACTGGTCCAGTGGTAATGGGTTATGAGAACTTATTAACATTAGTGTCAGTGAAGTTGGTATACAACCTCCACTGCTAAGTTTGACTGCCTTAAAAAAGAAAATTTGAGTGTAAGGCCTGACACAGAGCTCCCCAGCTAGTGGGCAAGGCACCAATGTGCACGGCCTGTCCACAAGAGAACAACTCTTCAAACGTGTTTAATTACAGGGAGCCCCTCACAGCGTGGAACTGGGGCTCGAAGATCTCAGAAAGCAATTTCCATTTAGACCGTGTTCCTCAGCTAATTAACAAACCAAACAGGCCAGCAATCTGGACAAGGAGACAAGGAACACTCCCTATGTTACAACACAGGTAAAGGTACGTGTGAGCATGCATGGAAATGGAACCAAATGTGAAAATAGCCATTTATAGCAGTGGCCCTCACGGATGGGTGAGTGCCTGGCTGGCGGATGACACGCTGCCCTCTCGCTTCCAGGCTGAAACATGGAAACACTACGGCCATCTGCTGTGTTTGCCAAGGTCCCCAGTGCAGACGTATAGAAGGAAAATGCATGCTTTGGTTGCAGCTGTAACACATACATGCTCACAGCTGATGTGTGTTTTGCTCTTAGCTCTGCTAGGCTTTTAGGCTTCACCCTCGATGACTTATATTTTCCCTCAATTGTTCTATCAGAATTCCCAGGTTTTTACAGGAATTGGTTTGTGTAGGGAGTGCTGGACATGTAAGGCAGGGAGGACACAGAGTGGCCACTGACTTTCAAATGAGCTCAATTCTACTGTGACCATTGAAATGCCTCACAGATGAAGAAAGGAGGTTCCAGGGCCTTGATGGAGTTTGTGCCAGCCATAAATCCTGCTTAGCTTCCTTCCATTTACAGTTTATTGCATTAACATTTCTTTTGTGCTGGCTACTGCTGGGAACCTATTGTAAATTTGGGCAATTAGGACTTTTGTTCCATCTGTCCCTCCCCTCCTCAGTACTGTAACATCAAAGGTGGCCAATTCAGTAGAGGCCAGCTCTGCCTCTTAAATCCAACCTGAAATACATGTTAGAAATCACAAGCTCTGAGTGAAAGGTAGCAGAATAAATCAGACAGATGTTGCTCTGGCCTTCTGAGAAAGTCTTAAAATAATCTTTCTTAAACCTCCTGCACAATGCTTCCAAGCCAAACTCCGGATAGGTATTTTAGTGTCTCCTTGTCCAAATCCCCCTTAAAGTAGATATATGAGTCATTACTGAACCATGTCAAACAGGGAATGTGCCCCCAAATACTGGGGTTTCCACCAGCCCTGCCTCTGTGGCAGTTTCAGTGGTACTTAAAATAATCTCCCTCAAAGTACCTGCATAAACCAGAGTTGGTTGCATCACTGCTGCTGTGGGGATGAGGCAGGCTAGAGAAATCTGGGGATCCTGGAGAAGGCCCCACAGCAGATAAGGAGGGTCTGCTCCCAGCTGGAAGGCTTGATGGGTAAGCAGCTGAGCTGCTTCTATTCCTGATAAGCTGTCTCTTGTTACAGGGAGGGGAACAGGGTAGAGGGAGGGAGGGAGGGAGAGATAGATGAGAGAGAGAGAGAGAGAGAGAGAGAGAGAGAGTCAGTCAGTGTCATGTGTGCTGGTGATTTCAAGGGCAGGAAGACATTGCATTGGTCAGTTCCATTCTCAACAGTTTCCTGAGCACCTACTAGGTGCTGGACTATGGCGATACAGAGATGAACAAGGACAAGTCCAGTCTCAAGAAACTTAAAACCTGGTGGAAGAGACAGGTCTAATAATGATGAACAGAAGTTGCTTCATAATTAATTTCATAATATGGGCACCAAAAACTTGTATACAAATGTTCACAGCAGCATCATTCACAATAGCTAAAAAGTGGAAACAGACTAAATATTACAACATGGATAAGCCTTGAAAAAAATTTTCTATATATAGAAATACACACACACACACATTTTTTTTTTTTTTTTTTTTTGAGACAGAGTCTCACTCTGTCTCCCGGGCTACAGTGCTGTGGTGTAAGCCTGGCTCACAGCAACCTCAAACTCCTGGGCTCAAGTGATCCTCTTGCCTCAGCCTCCTAAGGAGCTGGGACTATAGCCATGCACCACCACACCTGGCTAATTTTTACTATTTTTACTAGAGACGGGGTCTCACTCTTGCTCAGGCTTGTCTCGAACTCCTGAGCTCAAGCAATCCTCCTGCCTCGGACTCCCAGAGTGCTAGGGTTACAGGCATGAGCTACTGCGCCTGGCCATGCATTGAGAATATTATGCCAAGTGAAAGCCAGACACAAAAAGGCATAATTATATAACACCATTTATATGAAATGTCCAGAATAGGCAACTCTACAGATTCAGAGAGCAAATTAGTGGTTGTCATAGGGAAGAGGGGGCATGGAGAATGATGACCAACGGGCTTGGGGTTTCTTTTGGGATAAGGAAAATGTTCTGGAATTAGATAGTGATGATCATTGTACAACTTTGTGAACAGACTATCAACCACTAAACTGTGTTTTTTTTAAATGTAAATTTTAGGGTATTTGAACCATATCTAAATAAGGCCATGATTTTTAAATGGGATGGGAGCTTAGAGTGGGAGCAACTGTGACTCAGGGGGCAGGGCTGGCATTGAAAACGTGGATTCTAAGCACTTTCTTAAAATCAAAGAACAAACCAAGGAAGAACACAAGTCAGTCACTGGGTTTGTCCTTCCTTCCATACCTCCTGTCTGTGAAGGATGGATACTGGGTTGCTACTTTCTGAAACTATTATTTGATACAATCCATAGAAACAACATTGTAAAAACTCAGGGACTTGGAGCTCTGAGCAGCACAGTTTTCATGCTTTCAGGATTCTAGAAACTCTCCCTCTGCATTCATCATGTGGGTCATCTTGTATCCGTCCTTTACACTGTGAGCAATTTGGGGGCAGTGGCTATGGCTTTTATCTCTACATCCCTAGGACCTGCAGCACACAGAAGGGACTCACCACGTGACTGTGGAAGGAAGGGAGGGAAGGAGGGAGGGAGGGAGGGAGTCACTATTTCATATAAGGAACTTGTGGTCCAAATCTCAAGCTTTCTCATTTCTCTATTTTCTTATCAGGTAGTGCAGGGGTCCCCAACCTACAGGTGAGTTGTATAATTATTTCAGTATATATTACAATGTAATAATGATAGAAATACAGTGCATAATAAATGTAATGCACTTGAATCATCCCCAAACCATGCTCCGCCCCAGTCCCTGGTGCCAAAAACATTGAGGACTGCTGAGGTAGCCTGATTACACTAAAAACATTTTGGTACTCTAGTGCTGTTTTGGGGGGGGTTGGGTCAAAATTGGTCAAATAGTGACAATTTCATATGGCTCAACCCAATTCAAAGTCATAAGAAAGAGTATCTTTTGGATCCTATTTCATTACAAAAAATGATTTTTAAACTTGGAGCCCCGAAGCTCCCTTTGGGCAGCACCAAGAGAGGTAAAGGGAGTAACTCTATTCACTGGCTGGCCCCCCCCCACCAAATTTTTGGAGTTTCTATGTAACAGTTGAGTTGAACAAAAGACTTGTGTCTAAAAATTAGTTTGTACAGCTTATTTACAACTGTAGATCAATTTAGATATTAAGAAAATGTTCCCCCCCCCAAAAATGTTCCTTAGGTCAAGGAAACAAGAAGTAAGCTCTCTGCTTAAGCTTGCAAATTTTCATGCTGTCTGCTATCAATGCATCTAGGGAGGGGCATCTCTGGATGAGGCACCATGTTGGAAATTCTGGAGTGGGCAGTGAGAGAGGGTTAGCTACTCAAAGCAAGTAACCCAAGAGTTAATCAGGAGAGACACTAAATCCAGAAAGTGCTCATTAACCCAAGCCTTTCTGCATAGTGTCTCTACCACCCTGCTGCCTCTAACTAAACAAAACACTGTAGGTCTCAGAATGAGAGAAAGCTTTTGTTCAAGTAGGAGGTTGACAGCTATTTGTGATGAGGGGTTTTTGTTTGTTTGTTTGTTATTCAAATAACTTTTTCCCCCTGAGGAAATTGAAAGGGAAAATGTCAGAAGTATGTGATTAACGATTTTTTAAAATGGATGGGATCTCCCTGGTTGAACTGAAAAGTATGTACTGAAAAGGAATCCATCCCATTAAATGGTAGATTTTCATATGTAAGTTTGATATTAATTCTTTCAAAAGAGTTGTGCTTGCAAGTCAGATAAATGACAGGAAGGTCTGTCTAAATACCAACATCCTCGGAAGGGCAGCTGTTCAGAAACATTCCCCAATCATAATGATAAATAGAACTGGAACACTGATGATTCCTTCAATTGCTGGTGAGGGAGTCATCCAATTCTGTCTTACCCTCCGAGCTGTGCAGTATTAATGTGCTTCCTAAAATACTTTCAAAGTTAAACAAATAAACAAAAAGCCCATGCTGCTGGGGCTGGAGGAAGTTGGTGACTGGGCTGGAGTTAGAGAGGGGAGAGAAACCAGGGAAGATTCAAGACAGGAAAAACCCACACCAAAAACTATCTCCTTCTCCTCCTTTTTTAAGGTTCCTTTTAATCAGCTCTTAAAGCAAAGACAGAAGCTCAAAACATTCCATGTAAATAAAGAGCAAAGAACTCTGAATGCTTAGCCAACCAGAACACCGGACGGAAGGAGCTTGCCTGGTACCGCCAGGCCTGACCCGCTTTAGTGGATTTAACAATAAAAAAAGAAGATGGCGCCAAATGACCAAACTACATGCAACCTTCCCTTCCAGCAAAAAGAGTGGATAAAACTTTCCACTGGGGGTGAAGGAGGAGGCAGGGGACCGGTCCAGAGAGATAAAATGCTACTTAACACAACAATGTGGATAGCATTTAGGCCACATGCAAATTTTATCCACAGAGCTTGCAAATGGAATGCAATTTACTGCTCAGAGGATGCAACCTATCTGAGTCTAAGAGAGCTAATTAATAAAACAGTCTAAAAAGAATGCAGAGTTAATCACCATCTATCTCCTGGGCTATTCCAACTTGGTTCTTTATATTTGCTGTTAAACAAAATTCCAAATGTCGTTATAGCAATCAGTTATTATTTAAATCCCTTTTTAAAAACACTTGAAAAAGTTGAAGCTGCTCTTCAGAGCTTGTTCTGTGAGGGATAAAAATTTCAACTATAAAGGTTTCAAGACAGGTCATATCTAGAATAGTAAATAAATGTAACTGTCTAGTAAACATTTTATTTTCAATCACTCAAGTCGAAATAATTGAATACAATCTTCAAAAATCCAACAGATATGGTTGGGCACATGGGATTTAAACCATGCTCCTTCACTGCTGTGAATCCTGGAATTAAAGATAACAATGATTTTTATCTCCCGTTTTCCTCTCGACTTTTTCTTCCCACAAGCATACCTGCACTACATGATTTTTGTTTTTCACTGATAACGAGAAGTTCGAGCCAGATTGTTTTGTTTGGGACAACCTGTCAATAAAGGTCAGGATATAGTTCAGAACATCTTGCAAATCTTACTCATGGCTCACCCTGGGTCCCATCTCCCCCTGAAGCTTGCTGAAGGAGGGCATGATGCCTCTCCATTCAGTCTTGGTAAGCATGCTTCTGGAATCCTGAAACTGAGAATGAACTATATCCATCGTTCAATAACGAAACTTAAAATGGCACAGATTCCATAAGAGATTTTTGAGTGAAGGAAGATACTTTATGAATTTGTTTTGAGTCCCAAGTACTAGATCCTGGGACCCTACATTCCAGCCAGAGTGTAGTTGCTGAGGATGGCAGGGGCAATGCCCAGAGTGTGAGGCTGATTTCCCAGAGAGTCCTTCCAAACCTGAGTGGGCAGACCTGGAAGATGCAGGTTTCACCTTGGCCTCAATCCCAAAGGTGCATCTGTACCACTGGCTTTTGTCAGGATGAATGATGGTGTTGAGTAATTTCAGGAAAGTAACTCATCTGCCAAAATATGACTGCCAAAATATTCGGAATAATATAATTTAGCACTTCAGTGTAATTTTGTTTTATGAATTTCCAAATAAGGAAAAAGTTGCCTTTTAGACACTCTAGCTTTTGCATTATGCTTTAATTTCCAGGAACAGCTATTTTCACCATCCTCCATTCCATGCAGGAGCTGGAAGAGAGATAAGGAGCATATTTCTTCTCTCGTCTTCATGTCACCACTTTCTCATTCCCAGTTCACTTGTTATTCTTAAAGTAATGCCAAGTTTGTAACACTAAAAAAAAAAAAAAAAACTAAAGAAAAGCCAAATGGGAGATATCACTGGCAAATGCAAATAAGCTAATTCAGATAAAAATATAATTCTTAAAAAAACCCAACTGGTCATATGTAAAATTGGAGATATCATTGGCAAATGCAAATAAGCTAATTCAGATAAAAATATAATTCTTAAAAAAACCCAACTGGTCATATGTAAAATTATTTTAATGACATATTCGAGGAGAAGAATCTGGCATTATGCTGCCAAGAAGGCAATACATTTAAGGCAATCTTACAAAGTATATGAAATCACAGACTGTAATATCCTGTAACTATTTTAATTTTAAAAGCTCAGTTTACAAATATATACCAATATTTTTCTCACTTTTAATCACTCCCCCACTGTTTTAGCATAAGAGCTAAAATAACCTAGATCAGCCCCCTAAAACACACACAGCAAGTCTGTTACACAGATCTGGAAAGCAGAAAATGTATGAAGGAAAGAATTTTCAAAATAATCCGAAACACAGTAGCAAAATAAGTGGTGGTTTCTAGGTTTTAGCTACTAATAAAAATTTTTCCTGGGAAAATTTCACTTTAAAGCAACACTAAATGAAAATGCATATAATTAAGGGAAAGACCATTGCTTCAAACAGATTGACTGTCTTTAACAAGTTTCTCTTTCTAGCTACTCAGATATGCTATATTTCCTAATTATCACCTTTTAAGGGCCATCTGGGCCCATTCCTCCCCATCAGGGGGCAATTCCATTTGCATTGTTCCTGGGCTTAGTCATGATCAAGTAGTCTGGTGGTAAAGTTCATTAGAAATTAGAACAGAAGCATTCAACCCAACACAGTAAACCAAGTATCTGATACTCAGGCACCCACAGGAGAGATGATAAGCACGTCAGACACATTCTCACATAACTAACGAGTCTTCAATGTGCATTTTATCCAATTGCTTAAAGAAACATTCAGCCTGGTCCCTGACCAAGTATGTAATGAAAATTTGATTAAGTCTCCTCACATTGCAAAATATTTCTCAATTAAGGCAACATAAGTATAGTCCCTTATGTCTTTTGGTTCAAAAGTCTATTAAAAACCCTTTAATGGTTCCCTCATTTAGCCCACCACTCACAAGCAGTAATACTACTTCCTTCCTGTAGAGAACACACAAGAATTATCCTAATTGTATTTTCTGTGAAACAAATGCACACTGCAAGAAAAAGCATATCCAACCAGATCAACGCTGACTGACTATAGGTTCCTAAGGGCATTCCCTTTTGTCTTCCCCAAGAGATCATCCTATACATTCACAAGCTCTTTACAAACATGTTTGTGTGCCAAAGGCATGCTTGGCCCGTGGATATGCTAGATAGTTCAGGCAGCTGCTCTTCAACAGAGCTGATTGTAAAAGGTATGGCTAATTCAAGGCAGGCGTATAAAAGGGTTCCCACTGCATACCTCGTAAGGTCTGATACATAAAACCCAGGAAATCGTTACCTGCCTCATCTTGCAATTTCTGAGCCTGGCTTGCAATGGCCATCTTAATCCGCAACGCCAGGGTGTTGAGATTGAGGAGGAGTGCTCCATGCTGAGACCCACAGACTCTTGGAGCTACACCTTAGTCTTGCAAATGAAGACAGCTGCAACGGGCCCTAATCTATGCAAGGCAGGTGTTGCCCCGGGGCTCTCTGCAAGTAACCCTTGGAGCTTTTAGGGCTGGGAAGTTAAGAAGTTACTGTTATAAAAAGAATTAGTTCATAGCCTCTCATTATCGAGGTTACTAAGCTTTTTAAAGGAACAATGGCTTATTTCCTCCCATTTTGTACCTCGATATTCTCCCCTGCACTTCTGAAATCCCCTTATTTAAACAGTCCCTAATTCTGACCCCAGCTGGGGCACTTTGAATCAGTGGCATAGCTTATTCCCAACAGATGCTAAAAATTGGCTCTACGTCAACTTCTCCATTTTTAAAACCTATCCTAAAATCTACTATCCAGATATAAGATTCTAGGAAAAAAATAATGCGTATAGGATATTCCTGAGATTCAATAAATAATGTATAAAAATGACAATACTGCTTAGTAAATGAATCTACAGCAAAACACTGCACCGCTGAATCGGAGCCAACAGTAATTAACTCAAGAAGTACTCATTGAGTCAGGCTCTCTCTCTCTCTGAATGTGTTGACACAAATACATCTATGTCTAAGGCCAGCTCCTGGCCTCAAATGTCCCCCAAAGGACCATGGAAACAGAACTCCAAAGATGTTGCTGCTCTAAGAGGAACTGGGCTGCATCCCGAAAGTCCTTGTCTGTGTGGCCAACAAGCCCACCAGATGCTTGGAGGCAAGGTAGCGCTGACGCTGGGCCAACCCGCTCAGCTGAGCACCGGGGGCTGCGGGCTCGGGCAAGTCAGGTCTGGATCCGTCTGGGAGTGCAGTTCAGGTTGAGCAGCTGTATGCTCCGTAAGAATTCGGAGTGCAGTATAGTGTGGATTGGAAGAAGGTCTCCTCCCAGGGCCCCCACCCTCTTCTTGGCTGAGTGTGCCTACAGCTCCATACAAGTTTCTCAAAGCTGCTGCACTGTGTTCATACATGTAGCACAACACAGAATGATGGTGGAAATCTGGTCTCTTGAGTCAGACAGATGCAGGCTCTGAACCTCCGTTTTCTTGACTGTTTAATAGGAATAACAGCACCCTTATCACAAGGATGCAGGGGAGTAATGTCTATGAGGTTCCTGACAGAGAGGGGACTCAATAAACCTTAAGGCCATACTCTTATCCACTGGGAACGACCCCCTGCTCCCAACCATCTTAAGGAGTGAAATTTTGCTCAGATGATGCTTAAATTATGTAGGTTTTAGTAGAGGAAGTTGTTGAAAACCCCAAATCATTGTATGTGATTACGGTGAAAATTTGTCATTAAAGGTCATTTTTTTTTAAAGTTTGATTTTAAGACTTACTTTAAAAATCTGGGAGCTGATATATTAATTTTGAAATAAAGAGGATAAATATGTTTAAACATTTGGCTTTTCTTGAAGAATTATTTAAAACATTTTTTTTCAGTTCTACTGTATTTTTTTTAACCTTCATTTTTGGAATACACACAATAGGCTTTTTTTTTCCCCTTCAATTCTTACACAACTGTTGAGTTTCCATAGAAGTATAAAATTTGAAACAAGTGCAGAAAGCCTATAAATGTACCAGAAATGCTGTGCTATACTTCCATATCCATTACTTGTAACAATTTCACAAGAAGGAGCACATTTTTCATGAGTCGTGTGATGTTTTAGCAACAAGGCTCCTATGGGTTTTAATGGAAGTCACACAGCTAAAACTCCATGCGCCACTTTGAAAATTTAAGAGTAATTGCTAAGTCCCCCTTAGAGGGTCATAGAAATATTAAAAACCAAAGTATTTTGCTAAGAACTCCAATTATGCCTGAAGGCTTACATCAGATTTCATAAAATGATTGGTCACATATATAATGTACTCTAATACTGTTTTATTGGCTAGTTGTTTTCTTTATAGAAGGTCTTTGTGAAGTCCTGTCTGAACAGGCATATACAATACAGTGAACTTAAGTGTTCACTTAAACCCATGGCTCAGTCTTACAGGGGTGTAGGTATGAAAAATAAATGGGCTTGAGAATATTTTATCTTGTTATTTATCATTTTAGAGGGGACCATTTAGTTCACTACATCATCAGACTGGTAGATTTTGCAGAAATACATGAAACTGTTGAACATAATCAATCTGCCCTGGTGAACGTTCATCCCTAGAACTCCCTGTGATTGGCTCAGTTAGGAAGACATCCTCTGGGGTGAAGCAGGGGTAGCATCAGCCTGAGAATCCTTCCCCTAGTAAAACCTCTGTCTTCTTTCCAGAATCATGTGCAAGAAGGTTTATTAATCTGGGGGCAATCCAGCGTTTCTATTTTAAATTTTTTTCATTTTTAAATACAATCATGCACCACATGATAACATTCTGGTCAACTTTGAACTGCATATTTAACAGTGGTCCCACAAGATTATACTGGAGCTGAAAGATTCCTACTGCCAAGTGACGTCCTACCCATCCTAACGTCGTAGTACAACACATTCCTCACGTGTCTGTGGTGATGCTGGTGTAAACAAACCTATTGAGCTGCCAGTCATATAAAACCACAGCACATACAATTATGTATAGTACGTAATACTTGATAATTATAATGAACAACTATGTTACTGGCTTATGTATTTACTACACTACACTTTTTATTGTTATTTTGGAGTGTATTCCTACCTATAAAAAAAGTTGACTATAAAATAGCCTCAGGTGGGCCCTTCAGGAGGTATTCCAGAAGGAGGCATTGTAATCATAGATGACAGCTCCATGTGCA
Source organism: Propithecus coquereli (assembly GCF_000956105.1). NCBI lineage: Eukaryota > Metazoa > Chordata > Mammalia > Primates > Indriidae > Propithecus > Propithecus coquereli. Next base: position 1,860,612 of record NW_012146301.1, on the reverse strand, counting down.
CGACTGCTCCTGAAGATCGGCCCATGGGACAAGATGTGGAGGTGGAAGACAGTGATATTGATAATCCTGACCCCGTGTAGGCCTAGGCTAACGTGAGTTTGTGTCTGAGTTTTTAACAAAAAAGTTTAAAAAGTAAATTTTTTTTTAAATAGGAAAAAGCTTAAAGAATAAGGATATAAAGAAAACATTTTTGTACAACTGTACAGTGTGTTTGTGTTTTAAGCTAAGTGTTATTACAAAAGAGTTAAAAAGTTAAAAAACTGAAAAGTTTATAAAATAAAAAGTTCTAGTACACTAGGGTTAATTTATTATTGAAGACAGAAAAATATTTTTCTACAAATTTAGTGTAGCCTAAGTGTACAGTGTTTATAAGGTCCACAGTAGTGTACTGTAACGTCCTGGGCCTTCACATTCATGCACCACTCACTGACTCACCCAGAGCAACTTCCACTCCTGCGAGCTCCATTCATGGTAAGTGCCCTATACAGGTGTACCAGTTTTTATCTTTTATACCATATTTTTACTGTACCTTTTCTACGTTTAGATGCCAAATACTTACCACTGTGTCACAATTGCCTACAGTATTCAGTATAGTCACGTGCTGTACAGGTCTGTAGCCCAGGAGCAACAGCCTATACCATACAGCCTAGGCATGCGGTAAGGTTTGTGTAAGTACACTCTATGATGTTTGCACAACGATGAAATTGCCTAAGGACACATTTCTCAGAACATATTCCTGTCGTTAAGTGATGCATGAGTGTAATTTCAAACTAACAGAAAAGCTACAAGGATAGCATAACAATTCCTAAACACCCGTTACCCAGATTTACCAAGTGTTAACATTGTTAACACTCTGCTACATCTGCTTTATCATTATTGTCCTCTCTTGGTCTCTCTCTCTCCATTATAAATAGATATAGATATGTAATATATACACATACATATTTCTTTATTTTTATATATTACGTATATGTGTTTTTTCCTGAACCATTTGTAAGTTGTATTCTTTGTGCCCCTTTACCCCTAGATAATTCCCCAAACCAAGGACACTCTCCTACACAACTGCATGACAATTATCAAAATGAGGAAGTGTAGCGGGGATACAATACTATCATCTATTCTGTAAGCCTCATTCAGATTTCATCAATTGTCCCAATAATGTGCTTTATGTCTACTTTTTTCTGGCTCAAGATTCAATCCAGAATCATTCACCGCATTTAGTGTTCATGCCTCTTTAAATGCAGTAAATTATAGTACTACCTCCTTCTTAAGGACTTTGTTCATAGACAAATGACTCCTCTCATAATCTTCTGACGTTACAGCTCGGGTTCAAAATAATCACAAAGGAAAAATTAAAATTTACAGAACTACTCAAATTATCTTTTTCTTCCTTTCATGGTATAGAAAGAGCATGTAGGATAGACCACAGTAAAACATCATGAAAAATGCGATGCCTATCAACGAGGCAGTTTATTTAGTCCAAGCCTGATGCTAATGTAACGAAGGTTTCAGGCTAGTGAGACAAACCCAAGTGGTCTGTCCTAAGGCCAAAGACTGGGCCCTTAGTTTCAGCAGCCATCCACGTCTGTGCTACCGGTCAGAGGGAGGGCTAGATATGGAGCACAGGCACTCCATGGGCATGTGGAATCCCTGTGCCACCCAGGTGGGCCATTCTATGATGGAAGCACATTGGATAACTCAAGGTCTTACTTAGGTATAAAACAAAGAATTTTTTCTCCTAATGGTGACAAACTCTGGGTTTTGGATTGAGGGTAGGAGTTTGTTCTGTTCACTGACCAGCTCTTGTCAACTATGTTTGGAGGTCTCACGTAAACTGCCTTTTATAAGGGTGGTGAACTTAAGTATCATTCTTTGATTTCCATGTAACAGGAAGATCAGTCAGACAACCCTGCTATCCTAGCCCTACTAATGCTATCTCATCAGGCTATGTTATTCACCTTCGAACTTGATTCACAAAACACTGAAAATAGAATCTGGGAAGTGAGAGTGTGCTTTTATGGCAGGGTGCAGTACATCATCAAAGACCTCAGGCACGATCACAGAGAAGTAGAAAGGGAACTCTAGAAGTCAAAGATGGGTATCAGATATTATTTTGTGAGTGTGTGGAAGAAGAGAGTGTTTGTAAGAATGCATGTTGTTTGCTGTCACAGGCACTGCAATATTGAAATTCCCCCATCAGTAGGCCAGCTTCAAATTGACATTACCCATGAAAATACCAGCCAGTTTGTTTTCAGCCAATGTTGAAAGATAGAAGTTTCCAGCACAAATATTAAAAAATACAAACTGAGCGTCCTAAATTTTTATGTTAACTATTACCCCAAGAAGATAACACAGTCATTTAATATTACTTAATGCCTAAGTACACACATTAGACAGTAATATACATAACTCTTTAGGATGCTGTTTCTCACATCAGGACCTAGTCGGCCATTTTCTTTGAATGACGTTTAATAACGTGCACCTGGAAATCTGAGGGCAGCTGTGGAATTTTCTATATAATTAATGGCTAGAGGAATCCATAGAAATGCTTTTCTTCCCATTGCTACCAGACGTTTCCCCCCCACCATCCCATTCCCATTTTGGAAACAGAAGAAATATGGTTTATATAAAGTGGATTGTGGTTACTCATTACATGACATTTGGACAGATGTGTCATTTGCAGATATAATGGGTCTGTGCTTCACCACCCCCTGCATAATTACTCAGATCACCACCTGAGGAGCAATAAGAGTGATTCACAGTGGACATCTGAGTAACACTGGTAAACAGAAACACTGATCTGTCAAGTGAGGAAGACTAAAGCTGAATACCCTAAAACCGCATTGTTAAAGAGCGGTTCTGGGACATAAAGAACACTTCTTGAGGCCTAAAAGTTCTATTCTCCTTTTATAACAGGCATCCAGGGCAGAGTTTAATTAGCTATGCAATTTTGGTCAAAAGGCTCTTCTAATGAGCAATATGTAAGAAATACAAACAAATTAAAATATTTTGGGTGAGAAAAAAACAATTCTTGCATAAATGCTTGGTTTTTCATTGCATGGAGCACATGCCCAGCACATACTAGGTCAGGGGTGGGGAACCTGTGGCTTCAAGGTCACATGTGGCCCTCCAGATCTCATTTATTAAAAAGATTTGTTCTGTAAAATTTGGATTCAGTCAAAAGGCTACACTCAAAAATAACTAGGTCCTCAATAAATGTCTGGTAGGTGAATGAATGCTACAGAATTGTTCTGTACTTTCCATTTTTGTTTGTTTGCACTATTTGTTTTTAAAGAGTTAACCTAAATTAAAATATCAGGAAAGTGAAATATTTTACACTAACTCTTACTGCCTACCTTTTCTTTAATTATATAAAAGACAATTGTAACAAACCCACAATGTAAGTCTCCTCAAACACAAAAGATAATACTATTTTCCTGATTTTAGTTTGGTCACAGAAAAAGGCAAATTGGTGCATAATTAACAATTTGTTGGTGCAAATTCATCTGCATTTTTTAATTGGTGTTAATTAGATTAGGACTAAAATTTCTTTAATCCTCTATCTTGCCTTTTTTTGATGCAAACTAATTTTCTCAGCTGGATGTCAAAGTTTCCCATTAATTACACTTTTCTAAAGTCAGCTTCTTCGACAGTGTAAGACTCAAACATATAGACCAAGGGCAGATTTCAGAAGAGCTTGGGACCAACCTTTTGAGGAAAATAAGGTATGGTGAGAATTGACACTTGGGAGATAAGAGTAAATTCACCCAAATTCACTGGTAAATCAAGGCTTCCACAATTAGCAAATCAGGAACTGTCTGACACATGAGAGCCTCCAGCATTTGGTAGCTGTAAATAACACCCTGTAACATAACTCTGACACAGTGCAGATGTTAGAGTAGGGCTTCTGAAACAACAATGACAAAATGTTTAGCCTTATGGTTGAGAAGATAACCCACTTTCAAATCCCAAGAATATGGATATGCTGCTTGCTGCCCTTCACCCTGCATCACCTAGGGGCCGTTCAAAACACTGGCATGCCTATTTCCAATGGAAAACGCATGCAAATGTAATCCACCTTAGGTGAATTAAGTTCCACGTTTCATATGGTTTCCTCCAAATATTGCGACTCTTCTACAACGGTTAACATGTCAGGAGAAAAAGCCACAAAATACATTCAATATCTTTTATGGCAAGGTGACCTGAAATAAAATTTTATGTAGTCAAGGATTTTTGATAGTTCTTTATCCATAGCTTTCCTCTCACCATGCAGCAGTGATGATTGAAACCCGATGTGTACTGCAAAAAAAAAAAAAAGGCTATAAAACATTTTATGTCCAAATAAAACAGTAGCCATTAAGTTTTGCTATGATGTCTGAGTAGATATTCAGCATGAAAACATGATAAAACAACTGTAAACTGATTGTGATCAAATGTAATTACAATGACTTGTCTCCAAAGAATGACATGAACTAAATACAGTCACAGACTTCTCCAAAATTACTTTGGGCAAAGAACCAAGAGAACACTATATCCTTTCTTCACTAAAGGCATTTTGCCAAATAAATCGCAAACACACAAGCTTTAATAACCACTGCCAAAAAAGCACTTGGGAACTCATTATGGAAACTTTTAAACACATATACACACATGTACACACAAGGACACACATGCACTCATATTTGATAAAAACTCTTTCATATTAATATAATTTAAATGAAAAACCCACGTGTTTGAGATTTTTAATTGGTGCTCCCCAGAAGTAAGTCCAGGGAATGATAGGCAATTACAAGCCTTCTTTTCCCCCCTCTCAAAGTCAATGTATTTGGCTGCCATTCCTGGCATCTTTATCTTGGAGAGGCTGTAAAAAAATCTACTTGAAGATTTTTATGCAGCTAAAAGTAAACAATGACCTGGATTCTGAAATAACCTAATCTTTTTAATAAGCCAATGCAGGTGGATTCTCTCCCTTACTCTTTGTCCTTTTTGATGTGACTCACTACATTATCTCCAGAAACACAATAAAGAAAAATGACCATTTATACTGGAGTCCCACTCAACAGTGACTATGGCTGAAATAGCTCTAGGAACCTAAAGACCTGGGAAAGAAAAGGGGACAACTTCTCCTCTCTGTCCTACTTTTCAATTTTGTCTCATTTTTTTGAGCTCTAGTCCTAAAATTTTGTCAATATTGATATAGGCCATTCAAGAGTGTTATCAAAAAAGGAGAAATCAAATCTAATTCCACTCCTAAGTCTAACCCCAGTAAAAATATGCCCACACAAAAACCTGCACACAAAGGTTCACAGCAGCATTATTCATAATAGCTAAAAAGTAGAAACAACCTAAATTTCCATCAACTGATCAATGGAGAAATAAAATGTGGTATATTGAGAAAGTAGAATATTATTTAGCCATAAAAAGGAATGAAGTACTGACACATGCTACAACATGGATGAACCTTGACAACATTATGCTCAGTGAAAGCCGCCAGTCACAAAAGAACCACGTATTATACGATTCCATGTATATAAGGTGTCCAGAATTGGCAAATCCATAAAGACAGGAGGTAGATTAGTGGTTGCCTAGGGCTGGGGGTTCTGAGGGAAATGGGGAGCAACTACTAATGGGAACGGGGTTTCTTTCTGGGATGATGAAACAGTTATATAAATAAAATTGATCACAGCGATGGTTGCACAATACTGTGAATAGACTAAAAACCATTAAGTTAATTGAATTGTATACTTTAAATGGGTGAATTGTATGGGATGTAAACGAAAGCTACATACACACACATAAAATATATAGACATATGTAGACATATAGAGTCTACATATAGAAGGTAGAAATAGTTTCTAGTCCCCTTAATGTGTGACAGTGGAAGATGCAGGGTCATCAGCAAAGGTTAATGAGTGCTCCAAATATGATTTTATTTAAATATTGTCTTCCCCTGAAGAGGAAGACTATTAGGAAAAACCCATTCCATACCTCTACCAAATCTGCTCTTGTCAAGGTCACCAATGACCCCCATGTTGCTAAATCCAATAGCCAATTCTTTCTCTTTTTCTTTCTTTGTTTTTTTCTTTTTTTTTAAGAGACAGTGTCTTCCTACGTTGCCCAGGCTGGAGTTCAGTGGCTACTCACAGGCACGACCATTGCACAGTTTAGCTTTGAGGCTCCTGGGCTCAAGGGATCCTCCTGCCCCAAGCTCCCCAGCAGCTGGGACTACAGGCACACACCACCACATCCAGTTTTCAATAGCCAGTTCTTGGTCTCCAAATTATTTGATCCAACAGCAGCAGCACCTGGCATAGTTAATCACCTTTCCCACCTTGCTATATTGTTTCACTTGGTTCCCAGGACACCCATTCCTTGGTTTCATCCTATCTCACTTCTTACTCTCTCTTCTCCTTTGCGGGTTTCTACTTTCTCCCACTTCTCCCTCCCCACCCCTTGATGTTCAAGTGCTCCACTGTCAGTCCTGGGTCCATTCCTAGGTGTACCCCATCTCTTTGCTCTAAATACCATCCTCACCACTCTCCCCCAAACTGCCCACTTCACATCTCCACTTACCATTCTAAGTGATCTTAAAATTCAGGATGTCCAAAGCTGAACTCTTGACCTCCACTCTCCCTCCGCCCAAGGAAAGCAGCGCTCCACTTATCACCAAACCCAACTCAATTTAGGGGAGCCTTTTCCCTCCCAGTCACACAAGCCAAAATCCTTGACAGTCATCCTTGACTCCTCTTTCATTTCCAACTGAGAAATGTCAATCTACCAGGAAATCTCGTTGATTCTGCTTCGAAATATATCCCCAATACATCCAGCCACTTCTCACTCTGGTCTGGGCCACCATCAGCTCTCACCTGGCTTATGGCAGCCACCTCCTGACTCGTCTCCCCACTTGTGCCCTTGTCTGCTATACCGTATTCTCAACACAGCTTCCGTAGGGATCCATTTAAAATATGAGTCCTGTCATGTCTCTCCTTTGCTCAAAAATTCTGCAATGACCCCCATTTCACTTGGAGTAAAGGCCAAAACTCTTCTAGCAATTGGCCCCTGGTTACCAGTCTGGTCTCACCTCCTATTGCTGTGGACCCCTCACTCCGCACTAGCCCACAGGCCTCCTTGCTAACTTTGGACACACAGGGCTGTTCTCTCGCCTGGAGCCTAGAGCACTCTTCTCCCAGATACATGCAAGGGTAAGTCCCTCTTCTCCTTCGAACCCCTGCACAAATTTCACCTTCTCAACGGGGCTCATCCTTACCACCTATTTAAAATTGCCACCTGCGCTCACCCCCTATTTCCTCAGCCCTGTTGCACCTTTTCTGTCATCGTGACATTGAACATTTTCTAAAATTGTGATCTACTTATTTATCTCTGTTGTTTATTGTCAGCCAGCTAAAATGTAAGCAGCAGGAGGACAGATCTTGGTTCTGTGCACTGATGGATTTCCATAGCCTAGAACATGGTAGCAAAGACAAATTTAGTACGTGGATGAGAGACTGCTGGAAATCCCCCTGGACTCATCACTTGCCAATATATGGTTAATGGCGACTTTATGGGTTAAGGGCATAAAGTTTTGCCACACAGATTTTTAAACCAAATGAACAGCAGAGAAAAATGAGGTAAAAAGTTACTGCTGTTGTTTAATATTTATCACAGCCCTGAAACACAAAGGAGACTCTGTATTTCAATCAAATCCACGAGTCTTACAATGAAACTGTGGATATTGAGACGCTTAGATTCATCTAGCAAACAAAAATTCACAGGGAAAAAGAGGAGACATGCTCAAGATTTCCCAAGAGCTTAAGTCCCAACATTGGGAGTGGAAAGAGGAGATCGTTGGAGATGTCTGTCAGCCTCAAGCGATCTTCAAAATGTTCGGAGTTCTACAACAGGAGAAAAATCAAAGTGACCTGCCTATCTTGTGTGTAACACTGGTCTTCTCGTAAGCAAAATGCAGAACTGAGTTTTGAAATAAGAACACATTTATCTGATTCACAATTTGCAGTTTTAATAACGTTTTACGACATTTTCCAGTGAGATTGTTGAAGCATTGCCAGATTTTAAATCAAAATGTTATATATTCAAAAACTTTGTGCTATGGAGTTTTCTAATTAAGACTAAAGAAATTCCTAAAGAAAAAGATCTCAGTTGTCACAGTGTGTTTGTTTTCCCTTAAGAAGGGCTCTGATGAGGACTGCAGCTAATAATAACGTAGCTCTGTATAAAGGAACGTATCATCTTCCAAAAGACATGAGACGTCACCCATCACTCGAGAGTCACCCAGGAGGCCTGTAGTGCCTGCCTCAGAGGTGACAACTCCAAGGACAAGCATCTTGCCAACCCTGAGGGAGAAGGACAGGAAGGCACAGAGGGCTGTGTGCTTGGGGCCGGGGTGTACACATCGGGGCAATGAGTCCAGCCGCAAGGGGAGTCTCTCACACATCCCTTCCCACCTACAAGTTTGGGTCCCTGTCACCTCTCAGGAGGACCTGTGCAGTAATTTTCTATTTCTAGCTTTTCTGTTTCAGTCTTTCCTTTGCCTCCACCAAGCCCTTAAACCTATCTTGCCCACTGCTATGTATTAATCTCCCTAAAATGTAGTCATATCGCTTGCCCTGATCAAAAACTTTCAGCAGCTCCTGCCTGTTCAGTTTGAACTCCTTGGGCTGCAGTGGGGAAGACAAAACATTATATGAGAAAACAAAAGACCACCAAAAAAATCAACAGACTGTGCTAAATGCTATGAAGGAAAGAAACCGGAGGCTGTGATAGAGAATCATGGCAGGGGGTGTAGGATGGTGGGGAAGGCTTTAGGGCCTCAAGATGAAATGGAGCCAGCTCCCGGGAGAATCAGGCAGCAGAACCAGCTAGTGCAAAGATCCTGACACAGGGAACAGCTCTCTGCATAGTGGAGGTGTTGAAGGGAGACCAGTGTGTCTCAGGGGGCAGTGAACAAGGGGAGGGAGAGTGATGTAAGATGATGTTGGAGAAGTTGGCAAGAGCTAAAAATGCAGGGCCTTGGCGGCCATGGTAAAGAGTGGGGATTTTATTCTAAGTTCAATAGGAAGCTTTTGAAAGATTATAAGCAGGCAAGTGACATGATCTGATTCCCTGGCTTGCTGTTTAAAGGATGGAATAAGAGAAGCAAGCACAAGGTGAAGAACATTGGGAAAATTGAGATTTTTCATGGCTCAGTATCCCCAGTGAGCAGAGACCTGCTACGCTCCATGGGTAGAGGGTAGGGTTGAATGGTAGAAAGGGACCATGGTCTAGCTGAGATCAGTGGGTCGATTTTGCAATTAATCAGTGTTTGTTTTTGTTATTACTATTGTTCTGGCCAAAAACAAACTGTACAACTCCAAAAATTCAGTAATAGAGAAAATTTTCACAGATTTTCACAAATGCTCAAACATTCTTGTTTGTTTTTGTTTTTTTTTTTGAGACAGAGTCTCACTCTGTTGCTCAGGCTAGAGTGCCGTGGCATCAGCCTCGCTCACAGCAACCTCAAGCTCCTGGGCCCAAGCGATCCTTCTGCCTCAGCCTCCAGAGTAGCTGGCACTACAGGCATGCACCACCCTGCCCGGCTAATTTTTTCTATATGTTTTTAGTTGTCCGATTAATTTCTTTCTATTTTTAGTAGAGACGGGGTCTCGCTCTTGCTCAGGCTGGTTTCGAACTCCTGAGCTCAAACAATCTGCCCGCCTCGGCCTCCCCTAGAGAGCTAGGATTACAGGTGTGAGCCACCGCGCCCGGCCTACATTCTTGTTTTTTATTTAAATAGTTGAAAGAAGATGCAGATAGGGCACAGATTCCTAAATCCCATTAAGGGTGGGTGGTGGATGCCTGGTTATAGAGCATGTGTCTAGAAACTGCAGACAAGTTTTATTTCAGGAAACATAGCTATGTTTCAGGAAACTGTCATGGAAAGTTCCAGATACGATAACTTGGATAGTGAGTGAGAACTTGCCCCACCCCCAACCAAAATGAGGTCTGGCTACATTTCCCAGGCTGGAATATAGTCATAGCTCACTGCAGCCTCAAACTCCCAGGCTTAAGTGATCCTCCTGCCTCAGCCTCCCAAGCAGCTGGGACTATAGGTGCTCACCCCTGTACCTGGTTCTTAAAGCATCATTTATATGCATGGAAATTTCTAACAGGCCTCTCACTAAAATAATAGAATATGCCAGACTGGTGCCTCAGGCCTGTAATCCTAGTGCTCTGGGAGGCTGAGGCAGGCGGAGGACTTGAGCTCAGGAGTTCGGACCAGCTTGAGCAAGAGTGACACCCTGTCTCTATTAAAAATAGAAAAAATTAGCCGGGCATGGTGGCATGTGCCTGTGCTCCTGTGCACTTGAGCCCAGGAGTTTGAGGTTGCTGTGAGCTAGGCTGATGCCAATGGCACTCTAGCCCGGGTGACAGACCAAGACTCTGTCTCAATAATAATAATAATAATAAAGTAAAAGATTATGTGTATAAGGAAACTTAACAGATTGACTAAGCCCAAACTTGTCTTGCAGTTCCAAGAACTCTGTCTCTAACGGTGAGATGTGTGCTGTGTGGGGTGCAGATACTGGTTATATCTCAATTGTAACAGCTCTTAAAAGCTAAAAATGGGGATCTTCATGAGGGATGAAAAAGTAACTTTACAACATCTGTGCAATTGAAAGTAGGCTCTCAGTAAATTAGGAAATCTTTTCAGAGGTAAAGAAAATGAAACAATGTTTTGAGACTACCACCCAACTCTCTATTTCCTATTTGGAAAACTAGGGTTCCTTGGAAAATCCAAATTTTTCAAGGCTTACAACTCTCTCCACCTCCCTCTCAAAGAATCACTCTGCAAAGAGTCTAGAATTTTTGCAAATGGCTAGAGAAGGCGCTAGAAAGAAGAAAGGACAACCCTGTTCTTCACAGCATCTCAGTGCCCCTAATGCCTCCCCCCATTCAAAGCTGAGGCCCTATAAAAGCACCCCTAGTTCTGCCTAGCACCTCTTGGGAATCTGCGTCCTACCTCCCCCACACCAAACCACCTCTTCATGTACTGGGGCCCTGGTGGCTTTGAACCTGGCTTCCCCCCCTCCAACTCTTCATCTAGATTAACACCTTGATTCAGCCATACCATGGCCTTCAAGAGATCCCTTAATCCTATTTCCTATATTGGCTCCAGCGACTTGGACTTGGCCAGGCCACCCCAGCTAGTTATCCCCATAGCAGAATCCAGGCAGGCTAGGGGTGTTATACCATCTCCATGCCCAGGGAGGGAGCTCAGACATGGCAATGGAGAGCGTTAGTTCTCCTCTTTTCTCTACCTACCAAAACACATTCATCTTGTTCAAATAGCTCACATTTTATTAAAGGTGAAGATTTATTTTTGCTCCTCATCTTTTCATACTTAATTACCTGGCAAGTATTAATGAAAAATGACGGGCAAAAGCTTTATTTCTCAGGTGACCACAGGATTCTTCAAATACATATGCCCTTTTGTTCCAAAACAGACCATTTGCCAATCAGAATATTAGAGTTCTCAGTTTTTAGAGGAAACCAGGTGAGTGCAAAAAGAATTAACCAGTAAAATTTAAGAGAGAATGTTTATTTTGACTATCAGGAATACTAATTGTGTCAAAAAAGTAAGAAATTAGTTTTTAAGATACTATCAAATACATTATATGACTTCATCAAGGTAATTTTTAATGCAGGCACCACAAGTTGCTTCCCCTAAAATGATCAATTATACTTTGTAAACATTACCAAAAACTACCTAGGAAATTGAAGCCAGTGTACACGTACACACACACACACACACACATTCTTAAGTCTGATTACCATCGAATCCTAAACCTATTACAGAGTTAGATACATACAGGTGGCCTTTCCATTCTTCCATCAATAGTTTATTCTCTACAAAAAAATATTCTTTTACAAAAATTAAATTTTTTTTTAGTGACAGTGTCTTACTCCGTTGCCCGAGCTAGAGCACAGTGGTGCAATCATAGCTCACTGCAGCCTGGGCTCAAGTGACCCTCCTGCCTCAGTCTCCCTGAGTAGCTGAGACTACAGGTTCAAGCCACTATGTCAAGCTAATTTTTAAAACAATTTTTTAGAGATGGGGCCTCCATAAGTTGTTCAGGTTAGTTTAAAACTCCTGGTCTCAAGCAATCCTCCAACCTCAGCTTCCCAAGTAGCTGGGACTACGGGCATGAGCCACAGCACCCAGCAAAAAAGCAATATTCTTTAAGCAGGACTATACTGCAATCCTTTCTATAATCTGGCTGTGGGGGGTAGGTGGGGGGGTGTAGAACCCCGGTTGTTGCATGCTTATAGAAAATTTAAGATAAAAATGATATATTACATGCTTGATGTTCTTCCATTCTGTTTTCAACACACCTAGCTCCATCCCCACGGGATGGTTACATGTGGCATTTCTGTGGAGAGGTTTTCGTTACTAGCATCAGCTCACAGACCCTGAGTCCTCAAACCCCCCAAACCCTACATCTTCCAAAAGAACCTCCCAACACAACTTGCTTCTCTGCTCACCTTTGGGTCTATGTGAAGGTCATTTAATTTAGGAGGAAAACCCTTGTAAAATAGAATTCTAACATGTCCTTAGCATGCAGACATTTAGGTGGGACACAGGACATTCAGGCCCATGTCACATGCAGGCAGAAATGCATCAGCACAGCTTCCACGAGACCCCCCAAAATAGCCAGCATCACATGACCCCCAGGAAAACTATCATAGGGCCACCTCGATATCACCAAGAATGTTTTTAAAGAAAGCCGGGCATTTTTACTTTTGTTAATGTAGGTGAGTTTGTCCATCTCTGGTGAATCTTTGGGGCAGTGGAAATTTTCACATTAATACTGTAAATTCTGCACCATATTTTGACACCTGCTACATTTGGTTCAAATTCAGAGAAAAAACCATGTGTGCATAATGAAAAACCATTCATTTTTCCCTTTCCCATCCCAGTAGGAACAGAAAGCAATTCCAAGCCACTCTGCAAATGTATCTGAGGATAGAGATTTTGGAGGGATGGGCTGTCCAACATCTCCTACCCCAAATCCCTGAAGCATTTCAGCAGACTAACTCAAAATGATAATTTAAGAAAGAAGGACAAAAAAAAAAACCTTTAGGGAAAAACCCCTTAAGATTTGTGATAGTTCCAGTGCAGAATAGGTTCTTTCCAGAACCATCTCAGAGAAGCTTATCACGTTGGATCCCATCTTGGGGGGTCTACTCCAGGTGGCACGCCCACTGAGTCATCCCCATGCAGTGAGGGGCAGGCTCCTCAGAGCACCCCAGTGTGGTCACAGCCGCACTCAGCCCCTTGCTGGGATCTAAGCTTGGCAATAGCAATAGCTTCTCTGGACACCATTAGTATTTATCTCCACCCCAGGCCCTCCCCAAATGTCCATCCCTTCTTCCCCCACCACTACTACTTTCCATGTGGGCTTTTCGGCCTTGCTGCCCATAAAATGTCCCAAAGCCTACGGTCCACCAGGCCCTCCCTGCCCAGGTCCCTCTAGCAGGCAGAACTGCATCCAGGAGGCCTCGTCATTCTTCTCTCCCTCAGTTCCTCCAAGTGAAACCCTCAGTGAATCCCTCCCCAGACATATCTTGGAAAAGATTAATCTCTCAGATTAACTGAATGGGCTCAAATATAAAAATATTTTTTAAAAACAGTAGGGTCGTTAAAGAGTGACAGATTTAAGCGCCATCTGGGCTCGCTGGTCAGGGTGGCGTGAATTCCATCAAACGGCTGAACGGTGCACGATCTGAGAATCCCATCTGTTTTATCTAACATGAATCAGTCCAACAGTTTGGCCATTTTGATGTTAGAGTTGTTTAAAGAAAACCATGGACATATATACTGCCTCTAAACTTCTAAAATGCAAAATGTATACTTGATTATCCCAATTAAAGACAGAAATTAAGCACCATTTGATTCTAAGAGTAGCCCCAGTGGAAATTTCAAATAGACTTCTTTTCATAAAATGATTATTTCCCCAGAGGAGTTTTATTTTTTTTAAACCTTTGGGACCATATGTGGGGACTTTTCTTAGGGTTATAGTGTGAAAGTTTACTTTAATGGTTTTCTTCACTGAAAACTATATTGGTAAGATTTTGGATCTTGTAAAATAGGAACATTTTTTTGTTTTCTTTATCATTTTAATTCTTCCTTCTCTGCTCCCCTCAACCAAAGTATTTTTATGAACATAATATGAAAGTATTATAAAAAGTATCCAAGAATGTCCCTTAGATAATTTTAATTATTCTTAAAAACATGTACTTCTTTTTCTCTTTTTTAAACAAGTAAGTCCTTTTCCTAGTTTTTGTAGATAGCTCTTAACCTTTAGCACTTTGGACTACTTCCCTATCTTGCTGTGCTATAATAATTCTTAGAAACACTAATCAGATTTTCCTGTGCCCAATAATATAGTTCTGTTTCTGAATGTTGGCAGTGAATTGCTCCAAAACAAATACCCCGGCCGCTTAGTCTTTAATAAGTGGAAGAAAAAATGATTTTTTTAAAACTAAATATATTTTGGTTATTTTGAGATTTTTTAAGAAAAAATCTATATTTTAACCAGACCGCCTTTTAATTGGAAAACATTTTTCTGCTATGATATTGTCACTATAATTTGTCTTTAAAAATAAGGAGTTATTATTTGTTATGGTATTTTGTAAACACACAAAAACTAAGCAATCATAAAACCAAGATTCACACAATTGTGTACTAAAAAGGAAATTGCATATTGTCATATAATTTTATTCTCCTGTTTTTTGTCATCTTTTATAGATATCATGTGGAATCGAAATAACTTCTTCCGTCCCAGGTTTATGTTTTCTAGCCATTTTACATACCAAATATATTTGTTAAGCAGTATTCTCTGGTAATACAAAGCTGGTACTATGTGGCATGTTATGAATTATGTGTCTTTATTGTGTCTTCATCTATAAAACCAGGATAATAGTATCATCCTGTAGAACTCATTCAAACATTATACGTAATAATGTTTGCAAAAGTGCATTAAAAATTATAAAGTGCTATGCAAAGGTAAGATATTTTTAGCAATCGCAATTTAATATTTTATGGAATTACTGAAAAATAAAACATCCACTCTCCAAATCTCCCTTATGATTAAATAAAGAAGCACATTTATATGGATTATTTCTAAAAAGCATTTCACAATTTTCTTTAAAGTATCCACTTCGGGGGATTACAAAGATTCCAGAGAAAAATTACTTCTACATTTGACAAGTTTTAAAATACAAAAGCAAACAAATTTCAGAAACTTTATTTGTATCCTTTATTTTCCTAAAAGTTACTGTAGCCAGTTCAGAATTCTAAGAGGACAGGAAAACTTTTGTCCAAGGCGATTGGTCCCAGAGCCAAATCGGCATCAAGCTTGATGTCTATGACACTGATTTATCCTGGTAAATGTCAGTGGTCAAGAGTTATAATCCATTTAGATCACTGGACAAAGCAAATGCTGGGACCACTGCCTTTTTCTCTTTTTCTTTTAGTTTATAAAATAAATCACAGAAAGAGAGAAAGAACTTTTGAAGGATAAATGCTATTTATGAAGTCCTTAAGGAGAAAAACTGTATTGATTATTAAAGTTTCATTAAATTTTCAGTTTTATCCCTCCCTGTATCACCTGAAACAAAAGAAATGAGGTCCAGCATCAGGGTCCTGGTTTATTCTTCCCCCTTTCCCTTTGGAAACCCAAGCCTGCAATATGCTCTGGAAGAGGCAGTAGCAACACGGGATCCCTCCGAGCCCAGCTTTACCGAAAATGGAGCAGCTCAGGTTGTCCCTGTGAGATGCCAGCTGGCTTCTGCATAAGGGTGACAAGCTTCCTTTGTTTGTTGCTAATCCCTTTGGCTTTCTTAGTGTCCCCAAGTCACGCAGACATGCACCAGACATTTCCATCAGGTAGACACAGCACGGATGCCTGGTCTTGATGCTAGGCAGCATGGTGCCCAGGTCCCTAGGTATGTCCCCAACTCTACGGCCTGGAGCACTCGTTCAGTGGGCACACCAAAAATAGGTTGGTTACACTTCCTTATGAGCCAATTCTGCTGCCCAGCAGTGGAATGTGAGGACACACTATGCCGTGGGACGGGGGGTGGGCAGCAGTGATGGTGCAGGTGAGGATGACAGCAGTTATCGTTGAGCAAGAACTACCACAGAGACATTCTTTCTTGGCCAGGTAAAATGGCCCTAATCAAGCAGCACACACTCAAGGATGCCAACCAGAAAACGTTATTATTTATACCCACGCATGGGGCTAGCATCAAACAACACCGTTTGCTCCAGTTTCAGGCATTGTTCAGTCAATGGATGCGTATCTTTAGGGTTTATAAAGTAGGAGAAAATATTTCCCTTGGGGTTTATTTAAGTAGCACAACATGAGCCAAGAGAAGTGGTGAGCTTGCACTGCCCTGTTTCCATTATAGCATAGTCCTTGTCAAATAATCATATTTTGAAACCACACTTCATTAACTGTATCTCATTCCCTGTATTTGTATGTATTTGAGTAATTTTATTTAACTTTCTCTTAAAGAAAATATTCAGTGTCTGGCACCCAGCCTGAGATGTTTTTCCTTTGTACCAGCAATGACCCTCTCAGATCACATACCATAAGTCTCTGAATAGTGGCCAGTTAAAAAGTAAATATAAGCAACAAACCACATTACAAGAAAGAATAACATCAATAAAGGAACAAGGAAAGTTCTAGTGCAATGTGAAAAATAGTTAATTGTTAATGTCTCATTATCCCTTATCAAAACTGGTATAATGGTCAGTGAGAATGGGGAAATATTTTATAAATGTGCTGTATTTTATAAATTATTAAATTGGACAGTGGCAAAGGATAAAGTATTTATTACCCATGTCAGGTTTTCCCATAAATCTGTACTTTTAAATGTGATAATTTGTCAAATTCATTATTAGCAATAGTAATTAAAAATATAAGTCTTGTCCTAAAGATCTTTATTTTCGACTATAACATTGTCTGACAAAAAAAAGTTTTAAAGACTACATAAATCTATTTCTTAAAGCATAAATTCAACAAAATAGAACCCATGGTCTAACATCAGTAACTAATCTGATTCTCTACGAAAGTAGCTTTTATAAGGAAAAGATACTAGAAGAGATTTAGAATCTATTTTGGATCAAGAGTATTGATAAAATTCCATTCCCTTTAAAAAAAAAACTATAAATAGCTTTTGTCAGATTTTTAAAAAAGGATTCTGAGTGCTAACATCTAGTCAAGTTACTAAAAATCACAGAGCACAATTAAATCTGTGATGAGATGGATCTTAAATAATCCAAAACTTTTGAAACTTCTGTGGCTTTTAGTAAAAGCGTCACAAAGTAAACGACAACCAGTGTAAACCTCTTTAAAGGGACAAAATAGCAAGGAAAGGTCAGAGAGCCAAGCGGGTCAACAAAGTCCTTCTTCCCAATTTGGGGTCATTCTTCCCTCCAGCACTGATTGGTCTCCCAATAAATTCCACATTAGCCCCTCCCTTCAGCTGCGGCAGAAACACTTGAACTGCCTTCTCTCTCCACAAAAGTTTAGTTTGCTGATTGGGCCTGAAACAAAGGGAAGACAGCAGGGGCACAATTTATAAGGGGGCAGGGGAGGCTGACAGGCCATTGTGCTCTGGAGGCATCCACAAGCTGTTAATTCTATTTTAACGTCGTTAATAAGACTGTTAACACATCAGACGTTGTTTAGAGATCTTGAAAACATCAACAAACTATCAAACGACCCACCTGAAATAAAATAGTATCCACTTTGGAAGCATCAAAATCATACTTTTTTTTTTAAGTCCTTAAAATACAAAAAGAAAAGAAAAGAAAAAGGAAATCTATTTCTATAAATTGTGTGCAAAGTCTCCAAATTCTTATGTTTCGTACACTTGGAACATCCTTTTTATTATTTTGATTATATCATCTTTAATCTATGGGTTTTCCAAATAAAAACAGTATACCAAAATGGAATCATTTCCATGTGCGTATGTAAAAAGGAATGAAAAAACACACAACGTGCAGGTTTAATAAAAGATTTAACAGCAATTAATTTTGCAATAGAATAGAAAAATGTTTCGATCTCAGTCTTTAAAAAATTAAGAAAACAATCCGTTTTTGTCCAACTCTCATGTCCAACTAAAAAAACTGTTGAGTAATTTTAGTAACAGTAAAAAGTTCTAAAATTCATGGTTTAAGGGAAATACAAATTTCTGGAAATTCTTTTACATTTTTTTCCCTCTTTTGCTTCACTTTACTTATTAACTTTAGGGATTAAGACTATTCAAACTAAAAAGTATTATGCTTAAAATTAAGGAAACCAAATAACCCAGTAATCAACATTCAACAATCTATTGTTAAAGAATAAATTATTTCATTTGAATTGTTCATTGTAAATATGTTTTGTCAAACTTTTTTTCAATTATAATAGCTTATTTCTTATGGGACAGTCTACTGAAATTGTTACAACTGACATTTAACTGTCTTTTCATTTAAAGTAAAAAACTCAAAATACATTGCAAGGAATTTTCAGTAACACTTTTTAAAACAATTTTTTGGACACTGTATGCATCTGAAATCTTAACGACTGAAAAAATCTGAAGCACTCTGCATGTGGCTTGAAGTATTGATTTTCCAACACACTCTAATATACATTCGTACATGTTAATTTTAAATATCCTTGCCTGTGATTTAAAGGAACAATTATTTAATACTCTTGACGGCACTGATGAGCACAAAAAAAAAAAAACATGAGAAATTAAAATACAATCAAATTATGTAGAAGCGATATACAGCTTTTAGAAGAAAGCAAAGAATTCTAGGGAATACTTAAATATTTCGACTCCTTTAAGTGTGGCTGTTTGTTGGTGGCCATTGGTGAGTTAGAATAGGAGGAGATAATGAATGAAAAGACTAGAGAGACTATTCACAAACAAGGATATTAATATGAGAACCCTAGAGTATAAACTTATGGGTAAGTGCGGAGACAACTCTAAATGCATTTCCACATTGAACACAATACTGAGATTGTGTTCTCAACAGGTCAAGCAACCAATGAGCAAACGCTGGTACGAGGCATGGCGACTTCGGGCGACACAGTTGGTGAAAGCATCAATCACCACACGTTTTTAAAAGTGGAAACCGAGGCAGTTACCCTGAAGGATGACCGTCGGAGGAATAATATTTGGCTACCACTGTTCAATTGCCTTTCCCAAACACAATGCCGTGCTTGTTTCTCTGGCTTCCTACAATCTTTCATGTTTCAGATACACACATTTCAATCCAAGTATTTCAGTTGCCATAACAACTTCATAAATTTGTTCTCAAATGTCCTTTTTAATCACATCATTTAAGACAAGCTGGATGTGTCGGTAGAGTGCCTCAATTTATTCCATTCACACCTAGCTTGTGAGGGGCCTGGTATTTGTTTCTTTTTCTCTAAGAAGCTCAAACACCTGAAAATAATGTCACTATCTCCTCTCTCTCTCTCCATAGGCAAAGGAGATTTTTTAAGAATGTGTTTATGTGTGGCTTTATTATCAAGTTTTTAAAACCCAGGTGATGTTATGCCCAGAAAGCATCCCCTGGTTCACAGAACAGAGACTGCTAACGCCACCCAGGTCTGTACAGCAGGCCCCTGCCCAGACAGCGCTGCTTTATTTCCAGATATCAATTATTTATGTTGCCAAACAGGTTTTTGATAGAATCCTAGTGGTTTTAATTGGCTTTTGGCGACTCTTACTACACACTACCTTTAAAATATCATCTACCTTATGATGGGAAAATAAAACTATGCTAATGTATAACAGTTTCACCGGCATACATTAATTTTTAAACTACTCTGGGATGCTTTACGATTTCATGCCAATAAAGAATAAGGCATAGTATCCCTGGCATCGTTAAATAAATGACTTTTGCCAACATCAACAACCAAACAATAGAAAACAGGACGCCACCAACAAATGGAGAAGGGGGTGTCAAAAAATTCAAGCCCAGCTTTTTTGCATATGTAGTGAAACCGAAGGCACTTCCCCAGCTAGTATTGAAATGCACAGATAAGAACACAAAAGGCCTTGAAGTGGTTTGGAGAGTCACAATTTGCTATTAAACCAGCAGATGGAAACCTGTGAAAGTCCACTTAACTGAACTTTAGAATGGCTCCAGTGTAAAATCAAATCGAGAGTCAGCCACAAGTCAGGGTGATCGACAATTCTAGACAGTTTTATTTTTAAATTGCACTGTGAGTTTATTAGAAAATACACATATATTTTAAGCTTAGGGGATGAGTTAGAGGAGGAAAATACTGTTCATAACCCCTGTCTGTCGGAAATTAAAATGCGGGGTGAATGGTATGCAACTAAGTACCAGCAAAGAGTAAATATTGGTTATATTTAGGAAAGAGCATAAAAATAAATGTGATATAAAAAGTTAGACCTTTTACTTCAAAAAATACTAAGCGACTAGTTCCTAGCCACTGGGGAGAAAATCTCTTTTAATTATGCAAAAAGTGAAGAGACGGTAGTAGGATTCTTTACCTTTGAATGCTAAATTAGGGAACAGCAGCATCAAAGGCAGGCTTGATCTGTTTTGCCTGAAAAATTAATAGATTTTACAAGTCCTTTGCAATATAGCCTAGACTTGCAAAATAAGAGGCTCTGGTGACACCAACTGTCCCGGGAACAAAATGCAGCTGTGGAGGTGGGTTTGGGGTTGGGTTTTTGTTGTTTGTTTTTTGGGGGATTTTTTTGTTCGTTTGCTTTTCTTTAATCAAAATGGATACACCCTTCAGCCGAAACTCCTCGGAAGGGCGTGCACGCACGATGTTGCCTTCCTCCCACCTTCCTCCGGCCTCCTCTTCCTCTCCTACCTACCCTTGCCGCCCCGCCCCAAGGCCTGGCCACCCCAACTCGCCCTTTCAAGGGCAGGGAGTTGAAAGGAGGGGAGGACCGAGCGAGGAAAAGGGATGCCGTGTAGGAAAGACCTCAAGTCAGCATTCCTCAGCCGCTGCAGAGCTTTCACCCTTGTTTTCTGTCCCTTCTTCCCTCTTTCAACGGGGAGGCGGGACCCAGCATTTCAAAGGGGACACTTTCTGGGTGCGTGGAAGGAAGGACTTGTTATCTAGTTCCCGTTCTTCCCAGCAGCCCGAGGAACACTGAAGGGGGTTATTATCGTTGAGAAGTCTAAGCTCCGTCTCTTAGAACCCCACAACGCTTTCCACCTCCAGCGGCCTGCGGCTGCGACTACCAGGGCGGGGAGGGCCACAGGATCGTGGCCCGAAGAGGGCGAACCCCCTGGCCATGCAGAGGGGCGCGGGCTGCCCGGTGTCCCCCTCCTGTGCGCCGCGCCCGGGAGGGCCAGGGCCCGGCGCTACTCCTTAGTGGGAACCCGAGAGGGCAGGATGCGAGGGCACGGGCTGGGTTGTGCCTGGGACCAAGGAAATGTGGAGACTAAGCCAGTACCTCCCCACGAAACCACCTTGGCTTCGGTTCCTAGGAAACGCAGATCAAGAAGATGACTATTTACAGACTAACGAAAGCCGAGCTGCTTAATTCACCCCACAACAAATCTTAATTGCTCAAAACAAAGCAGCTAAGTTTCGAGAGTGCTTCAAAGGCCCCTCACAGGAACGTGCAGTACAAAGTGCATGCAATATTTCCTTTTTAAAAAAAATAAAGTCAGGATCAAGGATCAAGTTAGAACTACCTTAATCTTCTTTTAAAGGGTTTAATTTTTTCACCTCCCCCGTCCAATTAGGTCAGAATTTAGATAATGTTATGAAGATCTAACTACAATCCGGTTATTTTACTGCCTTTTTAGAAGAAAAGATGAGAAAGAGATGTCTGTGCCTTAATCCTAAAAAGCCCCAAATCTGAATTTAAAAGAATAACATTACTAAACAATTATATGGAAAGTCAAGAAAGATTTTTTAAGAGCTATCAAAAGACAATATTTGTATAGAATACCAGCATTAGCAGTGAGCCTGACACAGCAAAACCATTGTATTTTCCACTAGTTTTGTTTTGCTCTATACAGCTGTGTTTTCACAGATGCAAAGCCATGTGTCTCCACCAAAAGGTTTAGCCCTCCCTTCAGATGTGAATGCAGATCAAAGGTTCAAACGCAGAAATACAAGATCCTTTTCCCTTTGGAACATGTTTTTATTTTTCTGCAGTGGCTGCAAACCAGAATTTCCATCTGTTGTCCTTCTGCAGTGTACAGGTTAACCTTAGCAGTGGGGCTCGGAGCACTGTTATCTCAGCTAAGAAGCGCACAGATGAAGCACGTCTGCATGAACCATCAGAGCAGCTCCCTGTGATGTCCACATAGCTACGAGAGAACTGAACCAGGCAGGAGCAGAATCCATTTTAACTGACATACAGAAATTAATTTTTATTTTGTGCAGCATCAGAATAGATGATGAATTTAAGAAGGGGTTTTGCTTTTACACCACATGCACCTTGGTACAGAGGGTAACATCAACAACTGGGCTTCCCTGTCTCTTCTCCCTCCTGGCCCTGCAATAAGACATCTTGCTTTGGAATCTCAGTTTGCTGAAAATTCTCTCACAATAGAAAAGAATGTGATAAAAACAACTCCTTAATCTTAAATATATTACAGTACAACTTACCGACCCATAATTTTGAATGGAAATATTTTTAAAACATTTCTGTTACCTATAATCCTTTTTAAAAACTCTTACCCCATCAATTTCCATTGCTTTTATTAAATATACCTTCAAAATGACTGAAAAGAGAAGCACATTTCCCTCTGCTACATACTCCAAAAATGGATTTACTGCCATGTAAACATTTGCTTAGGAGAACAGTAAAAATGCAGCAATGTAGCTAACAGGGTGGGAGGTTCTGAAGGTGCTTTTGCCAGGTTTTAAAAGTCACTGAATATTGAGAGAAAAACAAACTAGAGAGAGACGTATATATGCCTATCTACCTATTTGTAGAGGATCAAGAGAGGCTAGAGGGATGACTGGATGGATGGAGAAATGACAGATACAAAGCTTTGGCTAGTCCCTTGTGAGATTTTACAGATGCCCAAAGTGGTGTCACAGACGTGTCTGAACACTAGTGTGCGAGTGCCATCTAGTGGTCTTCCTAGAACTGCACCCTGGTCTATTCACCTACAAACACTAAGGTCCAGGGTCCCACTTCCCCACCCGTTTCTGCCTCACTCTAGCAATCCCAACCCTGCTGCCCAACACTGTAGCTTTTCTGTCCTAATTACAAAATAAACTAGAAAGCCAAAAAGCCTCAGGAAACTTAAAGCGGGAAGAGGGATGATCCAAAGGTGGGGGTGGGTCTGGCAAAAGCAAAAGTGTGGTATTAGAGGTTTCCCGGCCCAGTGCTGTCTCAGAGCTACACAGGGAAGCTGAAAGGGCTGTTTCTGCATAAGGAATTGTCTTGACCACACCTGAGGACTAGACTAAATGAACAGGGAGTTCTGCCGTCCACACATGCCTACTCTCTGGAGTCAGTATATTAACCTTCCTGGGGGAAATTAATTAGCCCTATAACTAGGCACTCATACCCTCTTAGGTACTCTGTAAAAAGTCAAGTCCAACAGGACGCAAGTGGCACTGTTGTTGGTGATATGAGGCATCAGGGAGGGTGCTGTGGGTACTGTGTTGCCAACTGACAACAGGCCCCAGAAACAAGGCCGACGCGGCTTCCCAGGCTTCAAATACTTGCCCAATTTGTACACTCCATGCTGACCAACCCAGCAATACGCCATTCACTGGGATGAGAGAGAACGCCACCCTGGCTCTTCCAAGCACACCTCCAGGCCCCGTGGAGGCATCAGAGCCTGGGAGAGAGGCCCAGAGCCCACTGACCTGCATTCTGTCCCAGCTACTAGGGGCCACCGAGCTGTCTTCGTTCTGAGTCACACTTTTGTGTGCGGACACCTGGAAGAGCGTATGTTATCCTGACAGCAACGAAATGCAACACTGTAGCACTGGGCCATCTCTCCCATGGGTTCTTAGGCCTGCCAGGGTTCTTCTCATAAATCAGCCATTGCATAGAAAGAATGGGCTTTGGAGCAGGTCTGGGCCAGAATCCTGGATCTGCCAAGCGTCGGCATGAGATCTCAGCAAGATACTTAACTCTCTCGGTCTCGTGCTCATCCAATATAACACCTATCTCACAGGGCTGACGTCAGAGTTAAATGAAATGATGTACTCAGCAAGTGCCCAGGCTCAGAGCCAACCCAGGGGTAGGACTCAGCACATATTCATTGACTGACAGAAAGAAGAGGAGAAATGGCCAAGGGATGACAGAGGTGTGCACAGCCATGGGGAGTACACCTCGATGACTCCACAGCACTGTTCACGTTCCCCTGCCCATGCTGAATGGGGCATGTGGGCACCACTGATGCCCAAGAATCCAGGTTCTCAAGGGAGGCAGATCCAGGCACACAAGACTAGCTTCTCACCTACTGGCCCTATGACTTTGGTCGATCTGCTTCCTCATCTGTAAAATGAAACTTGTGATAGGACCAAGCTTATAGGACCATGAAGAAGCAAAAAAGTAGGTAAAGCCC
The DNA here is from genome assembly GCF_000956105.1 of Propithecus coquereli. Taxonomy (NCBI): domain Eukaryota; kingdom Metazoa; phylum Chordata; class Mammalia; order Primates; family Indriidae; genus Propithecus; species Propithecus coquereli. The sequence continues at coordinate 1,836,011 of NW_012146301.1, read as the reverse complement.
TGAGTGCAGAACACGTGGCAGTGTGAGGTTTGAGATATCAGCCTCTGCATTTGTCCGGGTAGGGTTAATATCGGCACTCATATTTCCCGTTGTTACTAACCAGACAAGCTTCCTACATTCCAGTGTTACCTGCTGGATTATGGCAAGGAGGACCTTTGCACATTTTAATTTTGTTAAAATGCTACTTATTCTAAAAACTGACCTGTCCCTCCATTCAGCTCATTAATGGCTTTGAGGCTGTAGGCTATGTGCTTTGACCGCTTTTATTTCACCCACTGTGATGACATGGAAGCAGCACAATATAGCAGGAAAAAGATTTCATTTGATTGTAACAATACTGGTGAATAAAGACCATTACCTTCAGATAAGCAGACAGAGGCACAGACACCTGCTCATGAGCTGCCAGGGAGTTGGTGGGACCCACAGGTCTGGAACCCAAGCATCTCAGGTGTTCTCTTCTACATGGGATCTTTTGTCCAGCCAGTCCTCTTTTTCCCCAGGTTAACAGCCTCATGACACAGACTACTCAGCAGTGCCCAGCTACTTAATCTTGCTCTTTTATTTTATTTATTTATTTTTTGAGACAGTCTTGCTTTGTTGCCCCCGCTAGAGTGCAGTGGTGTCATCATAGCTCACTGCAACCTCACACTCCTGGGCTCAAGCAATACAGCCTCCCAACCTCTGGGACTACAGGTGCACACCACCACGTCCGGCTAACTTTTCTATTTTTAGTACAGATGGGGTCTAGCTCTTGATCAGGCTGGTCTTGAACTCCCAGTCTCTGTCAGGCCTCCCAGAGTGCTAGGATTACAGGTGTGAGCCACTGAGCCCGGCCAATCCTGGTCTTTTAACAACAGCACATCCATCATGGTACTCCCATCTGAAGCATCCACAGGCACTCTTAGCAGCCTACAAAGCAACGTCTAAAATCCTTCACCTAGGATTCAAGGCTCTCCACCACGTGGTCCAAATGCAACCTTCCAACATCATTCTCCACTGCTCCCCCATATAAACCCTTCCCTTCAAATCAGCTTCTTTGCCTTTTCCCAAAACATTGCACACGTTCCTGTCTCCCATGATTTTGTATATGTAGTTCCACTTCCCCGGGGGCAGGCCCTGCTACCACACATGTGCAAGGCCCACCATGGTCAAGTGTTATTTCCTGCCACCTGCTCGCCATCTTCTAGGCTGTTTCCCCCAGCTCATGACTGTAACTCCTCCCGCCTTTGTATCAATCACACAGAGTGGCCAGTACAGTCTTCCACTTGGTGGAGGGGTAGCCATTATTTTGATTTGATTGATTTAAAAAGAGAAATAAGCTCTAGGGGTATCCTCACCTCCAAGACCCAGCCAAGATCCTGCCTGTTCTGAGTGGCTTTGCCCATGAGGTGGAGGCAAAAGAGGACACTATGCCATCTGTGGTTTAGGTGGCATTGCTGGGACATTGGTGACCCTTTCACACCTCATCTGGCCATGTCTACTCTGTTCCCTGCACCCATGGGTCCTATTTTGGGCTAATCAATGCTCGTAAGCAGGGGCTATGGTATCATCCCTTCCCAGGGCTATCTGCATTTTAATAAATGACTTCCTTTCTTGCTCAGAATCCCTGGCAAGTCACACCAGACAGGCCAGCCAGGGTGCTCGAGTGCTAGAAGTGAAGGGTCAGTACCGTGGTGAACATTCACTGGTTACTGACTGCCCCAACATCCACTTCACCACTTTCAGGAACTGCCTCATCCTACCCAGAGCTTACAGTCTGCAGGGAGTATCATCAAGGTGCCCAGCTCTCCCACAGCCAAAAGGTGGGCCCCGTTAGACCAGGCACCCCCTCCCTGGAGCCTGCATCCTGAGCAGTTAGGACCAAGCCCCCAGGCAGCACATCTCTCTGGTGGCTGTGCGGAGACACGCTGGAGGAGCTGGAGCTGCCTTCTTGCCAACTCTGAGTGTGCTCATATCGTTCCGGAAGACACCCCGTTTGCCCAAGGAGCCAGATGTGATGTCTGTTGCTTCCAACCAAGAATCTTAACTGACAGAAAGCCACAACCCAGAATTCCACTTCATTCAAAAAATATTTATTCAATTTTTGCCATGTGCTCAGCACCACAACAGGTGCTGGGCTTTTGAACAGGTATAAGAAGTAGCTCTACACTCAGGAGGTTGAATCTAATATGGGAGACAGCACAGGGTACAAAAAGCAAAGATCACATGTAAGCAAAGCTACCAGAATGCAGAAGGGTGTCTGCTGCCCACGCCGAGTGTGATTAGCAGGATCTTGCCGTGTGGGGGATGGGAGGTGGCTCTGCAGCAGGAAGAGCAGGTCAGCCCCGGCACATCTTTCACAGGGAAGATTTTAATGTGACTAGGAGGTCAGGGACGTGGGCTGGGAAGGAGGTGATTCTGGAAAGGTAACCTAGGGTCAGAGTGTAAAGAGCACTGCATGGCCATGGGAGGTCTTCATTCCTCAGTGTTGAGAGTGAGTGACGCTTTTGGAGAGGATAGCGATGAGGTCTGTGTTCGAGAGCTCCTTCTGGAAGATGGATGGGAGGTGGGAGGGACCAGAGAGGAGGCGGCCCAGGGTGGCTGGAGCCATGCTGAGATATGCAGCACCAGGGATTTCAACCACAGGATGTGGAAAGGTAGTGTCGGAGTCCACGGCCTTGATTAGTGCAGTGACCAGAACACAGCTGACACAGGAGCCTCCCCACCTACCCTACTCTTCAGAAAAGCACATTTACCTTTGGCCAAATCAAGACGCAACCCCACCCCCAAGAATTTAGTGACAGTTTCTGTCTCCCTGGGCAGTGACAGCAAAGGTGGATGGACACCCAAGGCGCCTAACGCTGTTCTTACTGAGTCTCTTGAAAACTGTTTTTTCATGAAGGATCACAAAACATTTAAGTCCTTTATCACTGTTTCATATTTCCCATCCCATCCCCTTTTAACAGCGAATGAGTAAGATCTGTCAACGACACTGGCATGTGAAGGCACATCTGCTGAACTGCCCGACTGTTTAGCTTTTTCCCCTTCATGATAATTTTTAAGGGCACTTCTATTCTTCACAGAACTGCACCTGGACTATCACATATGAAATACCAATTAGTAGTATTTTAGTTAAACTGGTTTCCCAACATCATTGTCTTACTCTAGAAGAGAGCTGGCATGAACAACAAAGGGTTGCTATTAATAGCACAACACAGAACACAAGCGGAAAACTTGAGTGAAATTATGTTTTCTGAAACCTACTGTTTAGTGCCCAGAACAAGGACAGACTGTACAGCGTCTGTGCTGGGGGGATCTGGAACTAATAAATCATTGCCATTTTTACTATGCACAGGCAGAATTTCATGTACATCCAAAGCCAAACACATTTGCTGTCCGAGAAAAACGATTTACGTTCCAGGGCTTTTTTTCACTCAATTTGAAAGTTTATGCATTTAGGCATCCTAGATGATTTCATTAATTTAACATTCCTGTACTTACTAATAGTTTTAAGGGGGGGATAAATTAAATTTATGAATGAAATATTAATATTAAGCATATATACATCCTAATGTTTATACATAAAACACATTTCAACGTCTGATTTGCAGATGTAAAGCCATGAAACGCCCAAAAGATTGGGCTAAAGAAAAATGATACACTGATGCATGTAAAAACACCACTAGTTTTTAAAAACTATTAGTGAAGATAGATAGCTAATTTTCTATTATCGGTGCAAGAAACCAGTACGAAAAACATGTCTTTTTACTGAATTAATTTAACCAAAATCAAAACGTTTTCAGAAAAAAGACCCTAAACATCAATGATGATGCAATATCCTTCACTAAATGACAATCTTATGACAATTTCTTAAGCTTTAGGCACACTTGGCTGTCCTTTCTGCTCTGGAATACAGAAATGTATTAGTAATAAAAAGGGGGCTTCTAAATAGTATCACAGGCAGTTCCACTAATCAGATGATCATCACAAGGTACTGACAGCAAGAAAAGTTACAGAAACCGGGGCTGACAGGAACATTGTTTTGGAATTCAGTGAGCAATGGATTGTTTACTTAGGCATTCCACAATCATTTTACCTACATACTCTTTCTAGAAAACTGGTAAAATTCAGGAAAGCAGAGCCTAGAAGGGCTGACGCATATTCAGAGCCTTCTGAACAGTGGTGTTGAGATTTTTGTCCTAGGACTTGAAAAGTTAAAGGCATGGTCCTGCCAATTGTGAGATGCCCTCTCCAACACGGACCACCCACAACTACGGATTTTCCATCTGGTGAACAAAACAGACAGCTCCCTAATTATTTTTAAAAAGGATTTTTTCCCCCCTAACATACTTTCTTTATTTGTCTGTGACCTGGAACTTAATGGAAAACCTGGTGCATGCCAACTTCATTTCTTGTAATGGAATATCTTATTTTATTGTTTTAACTGGTTTGTTTTAAAGGCTCTGAGATAGAAATTATTACCCCCAGAGCCAAAACACCAAACCACCAAGATAATTCCAATGAACAACTGTTTTCTCTGAACAGAGAATATCTTGTTTAAATATTAACCACTGAAGTTTTCTCTCACAACCAACAAGATGAAAATAGGAGGCAAATTATTTGCAATCGTTCTCAACTGGGCACCCATACTGCTAGTGTCAAAATCTATGGCTTTTCCAACAAGATGGCCACCTCTGCCAAAAGCATGCTCAGAAATGCCAACTGTAATTAAAATCTGGCACCTGTCTTGGGCACCAAATTTGCTTCTAATATCTCCATGTTGAAATGTGTCTCAGCTTTGAGAGGACGTAAGATGCTTCTTGCCCTCTGCCCTTTGGAAAAACACTCGAGTGGCAAAATTGACGGCTGTTATCCCCAAAAATACATTTTTTATATCTTAACTATCCTAAATCTTCTCTGCTTTCTCTCTCTGAATCTGTTGTTTAATTAGTCCCAAGAGAATCAACATACATTCCCTTCACACATTTTGTTTTATAAACCTCAAGAAAAACAGGCATGAAAATAAGTTCTTCCTACTATGGAGTTGTGTTTGGAGGTGTGTGTGACATGGATGGATTCTGCAAGGTGGAACTGGGGAGGTACAGGTGGGGGTGGGGAGGCTTCCGTAAGAAGGTTTTTGAGAGCAATAAATCTTGGTTTGATGCACATTGTTGTGATCTTCTCTGACTGCTGTTTATGACAAGCTTGTGTCCTACCTATTGTTTTGCTGAGTTGGGGTGCTCAAAAATCTGCAGGTTTTTTGTTTGTTTATTTTTTAAAGGATCTGTAGCATTTCTCAAGAAGGAACTCCTCCTGGTCCTTTTACAAGCCTTTCAAACACTGGCTACCTAGCCCCACTTAAGTACGAACAGAGTGGTCCTCAGGCCCGATGTGCACTTTGGAAGGCTAAATCTCTCACACAGCACTGTGCCAGCAGGCATGCCCAAGGGACCAAAGACCAGAGTGCACAGAGGGCCCAACAGCAGCCTCTCCAGGGCAGAAGAGACCCTGCCCATCTTGCTCCCCACTACATCCCTGGGCCTGGAAGAATGCTTGGCACAGACAGGTGCTCAGAAATATTTATCGAAGGACTAGCAGGCAGATCTGAGGTGAGCTCACCTTTGTAAAGAGTGCCTTATATTAAGAGCTCTGTGACCACATTGGCTTCCGTGGTCAGAGGAACCTGACTGGGTGAATTATAGTGACAAATGCAGAAGGATTCCCTTCTCCGCAAGGCTAGTGAGGGGCGCAGACACCTGGTCAACTGCAAGGGCCTAAGGATGTGGGGCCTCACTAAACCTCCCTCTCAGAAGCTCCATCCTTCAGTGACACTTCTTCGCCAAGGTCACCCTGAGCTCCTATAATGCATCACTCCTCATTAGAAATTAAAAGGGGCTAAAGGAGTGCAACAGACTGCTCAAGGTGCTAATAGATTTACTATTAAATACAGAAAATGTATAAAAGCAGTGCCCGATTGGCACAGGGTCCTGCTCAAAATAACTCACCAAAAAGTTGCTTCTTCGGAACTAAAAACGAATTTTTCCCAATGGAAAAAAATGTCAAAAATGACAATTAGGTCCCCAGGATAGCTCATAAAAGTCCAGTGAACCCTACAATGTCCCAGGGTGCCACTTTTAGTAACAGCATGTTCATGGGAAAGAGAATACTAAGCTTAAATGAGGGAATTCATCAGCTGCAGGAAAGAAGATATCCTGGACATTGCTAGTGGCTTATTAATGCCACACACTCCTTAAAGAAAGCCATCTCTCTGGATCAGAAAGTCCCCTAAAGTAGCAGTTTTCAAATTTTTTTTTTACTGCAACCCACATTTTATATTAAGAGTCCATAAACACAAACACATACCCTCCACATATAAACAAAAGATTCACAAGACAAAATGTGTGATGGACTCTGAATAGAAGAGTTCCTATTCTCTTTCAGTTTATTTTTTTAAATGCTCATAATGATCCAATAAATTAATTTCACAGCTCACTCATGGGTTGGGACCCACAGTCTAAAACACCATTGCCCTGAATGGTCTGACTTGAGGAGCACAGGGCAGTGAGTGGTGGCTACTGACGTTGAGTCCCCACAACTTCCTTAACCAGACGTTGAAATCATAATGTAATTATGAACAAAAATGTAAAATTGAGACAGTTTCCTGCAAATGTCTCAAAAATGTATGTGTCCCTTGGTTCAGGCTTCCACCTATTTTAAGAATTCCTTTGTCCCCCTTTTCTCTGGTTGAAGATACAGGTATTGGCAGAAAATCTCAGGATACAGATTATAGATACTAGGTGACAAAGATGGAGACTGCAAATCATGCTGATGAAAAGCCTGAAGATTTGTAAACTTCAAAAAAATTTTTTTCTGGTCATTCAGAATGCATTCCAATCAAAACGGGCTTGGGCACCAGAGCAGTGAGGCAAACCGGCTGCTTTTGAGAACCAGGGTGTTCCTTTGAGCCGTTACAGAAGAAGGTGGAGGCAGCCTCTCAGCCTCTCAGTACAGCCTCTCAGTACAGAACTACTGCATTTTTTCTCCAGAGGAAAGTCTAAAGATTCTGGGTGAAAGGGTGACTATGGTGACTCCAGAGACATAAATATGTCAAAAACCATAAGCCCATGCATAATGTCCTCATGAAGGCCATGTCCGGCAGGCATTTGAGCTCAGTATATTAGAAATGAGCCAATACTTTGGTTTTCACCTCTGAGATTGATGCAAGTAACATTCTCAAGACCATTGCCAGCCCTCCTGCAACTGGCTTTGGCTGATGGTGACTGAATATCCCCCGTGACCAGGGTCTTCTTCATAAGAGGTCTGCGTTAGCCAAAGCGCGGTACTGAAGGGTCAGAGGTTGCAGCAGGCTGAGGCCTGCCTACCCAATGAGTGTGGGCTTCCCGACCAAACCTACCCACAGTTGGTGGTCATAAAACGGGGATTCTTCCCAGCAATCTCTCAGAACCATCTTCCACTGTGTACCTCTTTCACTGGGACCCTCACAGGCGTTCTTCCGCAGGGGCAGTTTGTCCTTGACACCTGTCCTATGGGTTTTCATCCCCATACGTGTTTGTTTTTTGCATTCTGTCACATTTTATTTAAAGATTCCATTCAAGAGATTGAAGAACATTTTCAAATTTAATTTTAAAAGGTTTGATGAAATTTCAGAAAGGAAAATATACCAATCTCAGAAATATTTTACTCGACTGAGTTCGTCCTTGGTTTTTTACTTCTGTAGTTTCTTTCCTTCTTTTTTTGTTGGACTATTTTTAAGAAATAAAGTGGGTTTTTTGATATAATAAATAATGGGAAGACACATACAGTATCAATACCAAAATATATATAGCTTTGATTCATTTGGGTTCCTACTTTGACCTACTTAACAATTCATTTTAACCTATAGGTTATAAATGATTAATCACTCATATTTTAAAATCAGCAAAAAACATACTGTACCAATTGGGGTTGTATGAACTACAAACAATGTGTGACTGTAGGCTCACACTGGTGATCTGAGAAAAGACTCCCAGGGAGATTGAAGGTAATAATTTTCAGAGAACACTCAATAGGAAACAATTACATATCTTTCACATTTGTCATCTGGCAGTATGATACAGAAAACCAACTCATGAAAATCTATGTTAGAGAAACAATAAATGTGAAGCAAAGTAAAACTAGCCACTGATTTTCTTAAGTCCCTCCATAAAGGGAACATGTTTTAGAACTGAGCAGTCTGCATTTGCACTGACCACCACATACTCATACATCCACGTGTGTATTTATGTACACACGTCTATATCTGGGTATGTGCATACGGATTTCCTAAGCAGTAAAAATCTTACTGGCCATAAGACAAAATGGCAGGGGCACTGCCCATGAAGTTATCAGTTCCAGGCCTTCACTTCCTAATTGACCACTTCAGGGCTACTTTCATCACGTGTCAACTTGAAGCTCACACTCAATTTTTCCTTTTAGTTGATGTTGCATCTGTAATGCAGCATTGTTTCTGACATACTGTAGCATGTTCTGCTAGGAATATTTCCTCAGAAGCAAAGCTCAACCGAGAGTGAAAAGGAGGGTAATCTGCTAAATGTTTTCATACCTATCAACTACTCAAAAGAACACCGTGGGGAAAAAAACACATATTCACACTTTAAATATTTTCCACTAGCCTTAGCAATAAGGCAAACTATTTAAAACAAGTAAATAGAGATTTAAATAAAACACAAAAGGGTATTTTGTTAGAACAAAAATACCTGCAGCCTAACATAGTGAAACATTAAAGATCATATTTTATGATGATTAACATAGAAAAACCATAGTGAAATATACTTGTATTCAAGATAAATGATTTCTTTTTTTTTTTTTTGAGTCTGAGTTTCACTGTGTTGCCGGGGCTAGAGTGCCGTGGCGTCATCCTTGCTCACGGCAACCTCCAACTCCTGGGCTCAAGTGATCCTACTGCCTCAGCCTCCTGAGTAGCTGGGACTACAGGCATGTGCCACCATGCCCGGCTAATTTTTTCTCTCTCTCTATATTTTTAGTTGTCCAGATCATTTCTTTCTATTTTTCAGTAGAGACAGGGTCTCACTCTTGTTCAGGCTGTCTCGAACTCCTGACCTTGAGCGATCCACCCGCCTTGGACTCCCAGAGTGCTAGGGTTACAGGCGTGAGCCACCACGCCCGGCCTAAGATAAATGATTTTTAAAACCTATGAAATGAGCAAAAATATTAAATAGTTAAGTATACAATTGTCCAGTCTATTAGATTGCTTTTGTGTGAAAAAATTAAATAAATGAACAAATTCAAAACTTACTTTTATAGTATCAAGAGAGATTAGGGGCAGGGGGTAGGGCAAGATGGCTGAATACAACCCTCGAGGGATCGTCTCTCTGCACAAACACAAAATTCAACAACTATCCACGCAAGCAAGTACCTTCAGAAGAACCAAAAATCAAGTGAGCAATCATACCACCTGGTTTTAACATTGTATCAAGGAAAGAGGCACCGAAGAGGGCAGAAATGACAATCTTGCATTGCCTACGCCACCCCACCCCCATCCCCAGGCACTGCTGTGCCTGTACCGGAGAGGAGAGAGGATCTGTGTGCCCAGGGGAGGGAGAGTGAACTGAGTGTGGGACTTTGCATTGTAACTCAGGGCTGCCCTGGCACGAGGGAACACAGCACAGGGTAGAATTCTGCCGGTGCCCACAGAGAGAGTGTTTAGACCAGCCCAGCTAGAGAGAAATTCTCTACCCTGAAACCCCAGTTCCTGCTAGCCCCACCACTAGCTGACATAAAACAGCCTGGGGCCTGGACTAAATTCAAAAGGCAGTCAGGTCACAAAGGCTGCAGTCCTTGGGTGATTCCTGCAGTTGTACTGGGCTCAGAGCCTGTGGACTTGGTGTGCAGGTGAGCCAGTGAGACACCAGCAGTGGTAGCCAAGCCAGTGCCTGTGTCACACCCCTCCTCCAACCACAGGCAGTGTGGCTCAGGGAGTCTTCTTCCACTTGGGGAAAGGAAAGGGAAAAGTTCAGAGCACTTTGTTTTGTAACTTAAGTACCAGCTCAGCCACAGTAAAATAAAGTACCAAGCAGACGCCTAAAGCCCCTGAATCTAGGCCTTAGTTCCTGGAAGGCATTTCTGGACCCACCCTGGACCAGAAGGAAACATGCTTTCCAGAAGGGAAGGACCCAGTTCTGGCAGGATTCACCACTTACTGACCAAAGAGCCCTTGGCCTGTGAATAAACCTCAGAGGTAGCCAGATAATAGTCACCACGGGCTTTGGGTGAGACTGGGCTGGCTTCAGGTGTGACCTGGAGGGAGTGCCCACATCACTCCTCCCCCAACTCTAGCAGCCCAGCACAGAGAGTGAGGGAAGCCAGTGAAAGACTTTTCCAGCTAATCCAGGGCATTCTCTTGTATCTCACCCAAGTCCACCAAGGCAGCACCACCAGGAATCTGCAAGAGTCGCAGCATTACTGGGCTTGGAACATCCCCAGTGCTGATATGGCTGCAGTGACCAAAGACTGATTAGATCACAACACTCAATTCCCTTTGCATATCTGGAAACCCTTCTCAAGAAGAGCAGGTTCAGGCCGGGCGCGGTGGCTCACGCCTGTAATCCTAGCACTCTGGGAGGCCGAGGC
>NW_012146301.1:1823158-1825159 GCF_000956105.1 Propithecus coquereli | reverse complement strand
GAAGGATAGGTTCAAACAAGTCCAGACTGCGAAGATTAAAATAAATATCTAACTCTTCAATGCCCAGACATCAAGGAACATCCACGAGCATCAAAAACACCCAGGAAAACATGACCTCACCAAATGAACTAAGTAAGGTACCAGTGACCAATCCTAGAGCCATGGAGATATGTAACCTTTCAGACAAAGAATTCAAAACAGTTGTCCTGAAGAAGCTTAATGAACTTCAAGAAGGAATGCAGAAGTCTGTCTGAGAAATTTAACAAAGAGATCGAAATTAAAAAAAAAAAAATCAAGCAGAAATTCTGAAGCTTAAATAGAAGATTTGTTCAAAGAATAACAGAGAACTTTCCGAATCTAGAGAAAGATATCAATATTCAGGTGCAAAAAGGTCATAGACCACCAAGCAGATTTAACCCAAACAAGACTACCCTAAGGCATTAATAATCAAATCCGCAAAGGTCATGGATAAAGAAAAGGTTCTAAGGAGAGCAAGAAAAAAGAAAAAAATAACGTATGAAGGTGCTCCAATACATCTAGCAGCAGACTTCTCAGTGGAAACCTTATAGGCCAGGAAACAGTGGCATGACCTATTCAAAGTGCCGAAGGAAAAAAACCTTAACCCTAGAATATTATATCCTGCAAAAATATCCTTCAAATATGAAGGAGAAATAAAGACTTTCCCAGACAAACAAAAGCCGAGGGGTTTCATCAACACCAAACCTGTCCTACAAGAAATGCTAAAAGGAGTTCTTCAATCTGAAAGAAGAGGACATTAATGAACCATAAGAAATTACCTAAAGGTATACAACTCACTGGAAACAGTAAGTACACAAATACATAGTACTCCATTGCTTTAATTGTGGATATAAACCACTTAGATCTTGAATAGGAAGACTAAAAGACAAATCTATCAAAAATACCTAGAACTTTTTGAGAGACAGTATAAAAAGATATGGATGGAAACAAAAAGTTAAAAGTAGGGGAAGGGAGATGGAGTTAAAGGGTAGAATTTCTGTCAGATTTCTCTTTGTTTGTAAGCACAGTTGTCATATGTTTAAAATGATTGGTTATAAAATGGTTTTTTGCAAGCCTCATGGTAACCTCAAATCAAAAAACCTACAATAGATAAACTTTTACTTATAAACTTATAGATAAAAAGCAAGAAATTAAAACACACTACCAGAGAAAATCACTTTAATGAAGGAAGACAGGAAGAAGAAAGAGAGGACCACAAAACAACCAGAAATCAAATGATAACATGGCAGTAGGAAGTCCTTACCTATCAATAACAACATTAAATGTAAATGGACTAAACTCTCCAATCAAAAGACACAGAGTGGCTGAATGGATAAAAAAACAAGAGCCAACTATATGTTGTCTGCAAGAAACACACTTCACTTATAAAGACACATATAGACTGAAAATAAAGGGATGGAAAAAGATATTCCATGTAAATGGAAACCAAAAAAAGAGCAGAAGTAGCTATACTTCTATCATATAAAATAGATTTCAAGACAAAAACTGTAAAAAGAGACAAAGAAGGTCATTACATAATGATAAAGGGGTCAACTGAGCAAGAGGGTATGACAGTTCTAAATATATATGCACCCAGTACTGGAGCACCCAGATATATAAACCAAATATTATCAGACCTAAAGAGAGAGACAGACCCCAATACAATAACTGTTGGAGACCTCAACACTCCACTTTCGGCATTGGACAGATCATCCAGACAGAAATCAACAAAGAAATACTGGACTTAATCTGCACTACAGAACAAATGGACTTGATAGATATTTACAAAATGTTTCATCCAGCAGCTGCAGAATACACATTCTTCTCCTCAGCTCATGGATCATTCTCAAGGATAGACCATATGTTAGGCCACAAAACAAGTCTTTAAAAAATTTTTTTAAAAAATTGAAATCATACCAACTGTTTTCTCTGACCACAATGGAATAAAACTAGAAATCAGGCTGGGCGCGGTGGCTCACGCCT
>NW_012146301.1:1818716-1819351 GCF_000956105.1 Propithecus coquereli | reverse complement strand
TAAAAATATAGTCACTTGTATAGGCAAAAAGGATGAGTTTTATGCTTTATCTTGATTTTTGTTTTTGGCTTTTATTTGTTCATATAAATGCATTTAAATGACTGCTAAACCACTGGAGCACTCCTTTAAAAATGACTATAAATGCTTATGCTCTAGGACTGAATTTGGCCAAGCATTTATTATGGCTACCAATATTTAAGAAACAATGCATAATTAAAGCTCAATTAGAGGCTTATATTCCAATAGGTAATGGAATTTACAAATAACAATACACACATTGTGTGGGAATTAATAACATGCTGTGTGAACACAGAGTGACAGTCCTGGCTGGCTCCTGATGCCTCAGCATCAATAACAGTACCCCTTATACTCTCAAAAGTGTCCAGATTTGGGCCAGGCATGGTGGCTCATGCCTGTAATTCCAGCCCTCTGGGAGGCCAAGGTGGGAGGACTGCTTGAGGCCAGAAGTTCGAGACCAGCCTGGGCAATATAGTGAGAACTCATCTCCACCAAAAAAAAAAATTAGCCAGGCACGGTGGCGCACACCTGTAGTCCTAGCTACTTGGGAGGCTGAGATAGAAGGATCACTTGAGCTCAGGAGATCCAGGCTGTAGTGAGTTATGGTTGGGCCACTG
>NW_012146301.1:1815852-1818666 GCF_000956105.1 Propithecus coquereli | reverse complement strand
TCTAGCCAGACTAAGAAAAAAGAGAGAGAGGATCCAAATAAATAAAATCAGAGATGAAAAAGGAGACATTACAACTAATACTGCAGAGATCCAAAGGATCATTAGAGATTACTGTGAGCAACTATATGCCAATAAATTGGAAAACCTAGAAGAAATGGATAAATTCCTAGACACATATAACCTACCCAGATTAAACCAGGAAGAAATCCAAAATCTGAATAAACCAATAACAAGTAATAGAAGCAGTAATAAAAAGTCTCCCATCAAAGAAAAGCCCAGGACCTAATGACTTCACTGTTGAATTCTACCAAGCATTCAAATAAGAATTAATATCAATCCTACTTAAATTACTGCAAAAAATTGAGGAGGAGGGAATACTACCGAACTCATTCTATGAGGCCTGTATCACCCTGATACCAAAACCAAACAAAGAAAAAACAACAACAAAAAAGAAAACTATAGGCCAATAAATCTGATGAATATAGATGTAAAAATCCTCAACAAAATACCAGCAAACTGAATTCAACACCACATTAAAAAGATTATGTATCATGATAAAGTGGGATTCATTCCAGGGATGCAAGAAGGGCTCAACATACGCAAATCAATCAATGTGATACATTATATCAACAGAATGAAGGACAAAAACCATATTATCATTTCAATTGATGCTGAAAAAGCATTTGATAAAATTCAACATGTCTTCATGATAAAAACTCTCAAAAAAACTGGATATAGAAGGACCTTACCTCAACATGATAAAAGCCATATATGACAGACCCACAGTGAATATCGTACTGAATGGGGAAAAACTGAAAGCCTTTCCTCCAAGACATGGAACAAGATAAGGATGCCCACTTTCACCACTGTTATTCAACATAGTACTGGAAGTTCTAGCCAGAGCAATCAGATAAGAGAAAGAAAGAAAGGGCATCCAAACTGGAAAGGAGGAAGTCAAAATTATCCTTGTTTACAGATGATATGATCTTATATCTAGAGAAACCTAAAGACTCCACCAAAAAACCCTATTAGAACTGATAAAACAAATTCAGTAAAGTTGTAGGAGCAGTTCAGTAGCATTTCTATGTGCCAATAGTAAACAATCTAAAAAAGAAACCAACAAAGTAATCTCATTTACAATAGCTACAAATAAAATACCTAGGAATAAACTTAACCAAAGAAGTGAAAGATCTCTATAACAAAACCTGTAAAACATTGATGAAAGAAATTAAAGAGGACACACACAAAAAAGGAAAGATATTCCATACTTGTGGATTGGAAGAATCAATATTGTTAAAATGTCCATACTACCCAAAGCAATCTACAGATTCAATGCAATCCCCATCAAAATACCAATGGCAGTCTTCACAGAAATAGAAAAAATAATTCTAAAATTTTTATGGAACCATAAAAGACCCAGAATAGCCAAAGCCATCCTGAGCAAAAAGAACAAAACTGGAGGAATCACGTTACCTGACTTCAAATTATACTACAGAGCTGTAGTAACCAAAACAGCATGGTACTGACATAAAAACAGATACACACACTGATGGAACAGAGAACCCAGAAATAAATCCACATGTCTATAGTGAACTTATCTTCAACAAAGGTGTCAAGAATATACACTGGAGAAAACACTGGGGAAATGCTTCAGGACATTGTTCTGGGCAAGGACTTCTTGAGTAAACCCTCAAAGCACAGGCAACCAAAGCAAAATTGGACAAATGGGATCACATCAAGCTAAAAAGCTTTTGCACAGCAAAGGAAACAATCAACAAAGTGAAGAGACAACCCACGGAATGAGAGAAAATATATGCAAACTATCTGATAAGGGATTAATAACTAGAATATATAAGGAGCTCCAACAACTCAATAGGAAAAAATCAAATACTCCAATTAAAAAATGGGCAGAGGGTCTGAATAGACATTTCTCAAAAGAAGACATACAAATGGCCAACAGGTATATGGAAAAAATACATCATTAGTGATCAGAGAAATGCAAATCAAAATTACATTGAGATATCATCTTACCCCAGTTAAAATGGTTTTTATCAAAAAGGCAAATATAAATGCTAACAAGGATAAGATGAAAGGGAAACCCTTGTACACTGTTAGTGGGAATGTAAATTAGTGCAACCACTATGGAGAACAGTATGGAGTTTCCTCAAAAAACGAAAAATAGAACTACCATATGACCTAGCAGTCCCACTGCTAGGTATATATCCAAAGGAGGGGAATTCAGTATATCAAAGAGATATCTGCATTCCCATGTTTATTGCAGCACTATTCACAAATGCCAAAATAGGTAATCAAACTAAGTGTCCATCAATGGATGAATGGATAAAGAAATTGTGGCACATATATACAATGGAATATTATATAGCCACAAAAAGAATGAAAGTCTGCCATTTGCAACAACATGGATGAAACTGGAGAATATTATGTTACATGAAATAAGCCAAGTGAAGAAAAATAAATCTTGCATGTCAACAAGCTGTGAAAAACACCTTTTGTGATTTCACTGCCACTCACTCTCCAGGCTTTTTCACTGGTGGCATAAACAAGCTACCGTTAAGACAGCAAAACTGTGTTGACGGTTTAGGCGCATTCTTTGATTAATTGTACTGCTTCTTGTCTGAGATATAATAAACTACACTTTTGATTTGAAATTGGAAATTTCATATTTAATAACCTAATAAAAACACTGAACTCATGGAGACATAGAGTAGAATGATGATGACCAGAGGCTGCAAAGCGTAGTGGGGATGGGGGAGATAAAGTGCAGATGGTTATTGGGTGCGAAAAAGACAGTTA
>NW_012146301.1:1803603-1814727 GCF_000956105.1 Propithecus coquereli | reverse complement strand
ATAAATGCTAAGGCCACCCTGTTGATTAATATATTAGATTCACAGATTGATGGTTTTCTTTCTTTCTTTCTTTTTTGCGGGGGGTGGGGGGAGTACCCAGGCTGGAGTGCAGTGGCCCAATCACAGCTCACTGCCATAACCTCCACCTTCTGGAGTCAAGAAATCTCCCACCTCAGCCTCCCAAGTAACTGGGACTACAGGTGCGTGCCACGGCGCCTGGTTAATTTTTAAATTTTTTGTAGAGGCAGGGCCTCACTATGTTGCCCAAGCTGGTCTCAAACTCCTAGCTTCAAGCAATTCTCCTGCCTCAGCTTCCCAAAGTGCTGGGATTATAGGCATGAGCCACTGTGCCCAACCAGATTGCTGGTTTTCCAATGGCCTTTGTCACTGTCATTATCAGGGTCTTCACATGGCTGATTTTTTTCAAAATGTTACTGAGACCTAAAATTTAGCCTCAAGCAAAAAAGCAAGCACAAGAGACAAGGCTTGCAGGCAAAGTCTTGTTGAAAGAGTCCCAGCTTTAGAACAGGACCTGTGGTTGGGATCCCAGCTGCGCCTCTTGGTTTGATACTGGAGAAGTTCCATCCCTCTCTGCTCCTTGGTTCTCTGCTCCTTGGTTCTCTGACCCAGCAATGGGGAGGGTTAATTATGGAATGGCCACCAACACAGGAGTCCCTCACTATGTGGAACTGTGAGTCATACTATGCAGGTTCACATCCTGGCTCTACCACTGCTAACTAAGTTACCTTGGGCAGGTAACTTAACCACTCTGTGCTTCGTTTTTCTCCCTGGAAACATGGTGACAGTAAATAAAATGTACCTCACACAGTTATTGAGAGCGCTAAACAAAATAATATTTAAAGTGTTAGCACAGTACTCACAACGCAGTATGCTCTCAATAAATGTACACATATAACCGGCCACAGATTTTCTTCTTTCTAAATATTCCTTTGCTGGACTATTGGCTCCATAAAGGCAGACAGTCTGTTTTGATCACTGCTAAATCCCACTTATCTAGCAGAGTCTGAAACATAGCATGTGGTTAATAAACATTTGTTCAGATGATTTTGTGAAATGAATAAGGCACACACATATTGTGTGTCTATATGTCTGTGTGGTATGTATTTATTAAATTTTCAATAATTTGGAGTAAAAAAAAAAGAAGCCCCTCTCAATTAGTAAAAAGCTTTAAAGAAATTAAATGACGATTACTTCCCAACCACATAAAGCAAGTAGAAGGAGGTTAACAGGTACAGTTTAATAGCATTGTTGAACTGACTTTAATAACTAGATAAGAATGACCTATAATTATCTTATTTGTATGCAAATTAAGGTATCCGCTACGCTTGAAAATTGTCCTCTAAAGCTTTTCAGAAATATAAAACGGTACATGTATATGAACACACACAGACACACACACACATATCATTCATGCATACACATACACACTGTAGGAATTTTACGGTTTTTATATATTACATTCTGTGGCAATTTTATTTCTTCTTTACCTCATCTCACTGGCAAGACAGGAAGTACACAGCATGCTGGAGAGACCAGGTTTGGCAGAAATGGCTTAGGGCAGTGATAACACTGCTTTGCTTGATCCACCTCCAAAGATGAGAGATGAGTTTTCATGCTGTATTTTCAATGCAGAGAGAGGAGTGGCTTAATAATCTGGAATTCTTCCACTCAACCCTAGTACTTTTGGGTTCAGGTGAGCACGCTGCCAACTTGGGCAGCCTTCACCACTCTGGCACTTGCAAAGATAAAAAGTTCAAATTAGACTGCATCTACCACTCAGGCCCTGTCCTGCTAATGCTCCATATTGCCCCTGTGACTACAACAGAGTGAGCCAGGACATAAAGAGAATCCAGAACCACTGATTTTAATTTTTACAAGAGTTATGGGAGAAGAGAGCAAGACCACTTAGTCCAGCATGGTAGGGAATAGGTAAGGCTTCTAGGACGAGGCATTTCTGGAGCTGAGAATGATTTGCTGTGTGAAGACAACAAGGAGGGCATACAGGGAAAAGGAAGAAGCTGAGCAAAGGCAGGAGGTGTGAAAGTGTGGTAAAGGGAGCCTGAAACAGTGCAGCTGGAGCCCAGGTACGGGAGACAGGCAGGACTGGAGCAGGGCCAGCCTAGGAAGGCCTGGGCTAACGACTGGGACCTCACCCTGCAAACAGGGCAGCGTCATTGCAACCCTGGGAGGGCAGGGTGGATTATAAAAAGGACGACAGAAGAGCAGGCAGATTAGAGAAAGACTTGAGTCAACCAGCAGGACCTGGTGATGAAATGTACCTGGCGATTGTTAAAAAGGTGAGTCAAGGAGGACTCTCAGGGGACTAGCTTGGGTGAGAGAGCAAGTAATGGTGCCATCATCTCAGGAGATGAAGACTGCAGGAGCAGAACCAGCTCTGGTGCCCTCAGCAGCCACTCGCATGGGAGTAAGACTAAGCCACACTGCACGTGGGAATGGGAGTGCTGAGGTGTTTCCCTGGAGCTGTCTCCTGAATGAGTGAGGAGATCTGTGTAGGGGCCGTCCCGGGGCAAAATTGGTTTAAGCCCAGAGTCAGCGAAACTGGGCGTGCTCTCCTTGGCACCAGAGGTCAATAGGTCCAGACACGGCCTGTTGGACAAACAGAACTATTCCTCATGACAGATAGCTTTATGATAGTTAACCAAGCGCCTAGGGTCTTGCAAACAAGCCAAGGCATCTCATTGTCCTGCATACGGTAATGAGATAAAGAAGTTAAGATACAAGAAGTTAAGATGCAAACGTCTGCTTCCCTTAAGCAATCGTCTGGAAGGAATGAAAATGTGTTTCCTCAAGACGCCCAAGGTAGTCACGTACCAGGAAGTAGCTGCCCGACATAGAAAAAGTATATAATAAAGCGACTGGTAGAATTATTTACTGCAGTCTTGTATGTCTTGTGTGTGTCTGTGTGTTTCTTTCTGTGTCCATCCCCCGTTCTGCAATCCGGGCCGTGACAATCTGCGGATGGGAAAGCAGCAGCAGGAAAGGAAGAAAAGGTTCAGGGGCGAGAGAACACTATCAGACACCTCCTTCACAGCCTTTGTCACATGGCGCACTGTCTCGTTGACAAGGCAGGAGACAAACCTAGTGTCCGTCCAGACTCCCAGTCTACATTTTCTTCACTTCTGTCATATTCCTTGTAAGATGGAGACAGAATATTATTTTTCCACCTCACATCAAGTATCTCTATTTTTCCCAGCTATTTCATGACATTTAAAATTTTATTTAAAAAAGTGATACATGCACATTAAAAAATATTCAAATGATCTAGAAGAGCACAGAATAATAATTTAGTCTCCCTTTCCTTACTACAAGTTCTCCATCTCTTCCCCCTTTCCATGGGGAAGGTTACCACTGTTAAAGGCTTCCTTTGTGCATCCTTCCTGAAAAAAACTGAATACCTTTATATGTGCTTTTAATTACACAAATGGGATTGTACTATATGCACACTGTTTTGTATATGTAATGATGTATCTTATTATTTGTTCACGCAATAATATATCTTGAGAGGCAGTTTGACATAGTGGTTGAGAGAACAGCCTCTGGAGTCTGAAAGCTGGGCTTGAATCCTGCCCCTGCCACTAACTAGTTGTCTGACAATGGTCAAGTTACTCTGTGCCTCAGTGTTCACCTCTGTAAAATGAGGGTAATAATGGTACCCATTCCACACGATTGTTCTAAGTTATGAGTTAATGTATCTAAGGCACTCAGAATACTAACTGCTATATAAATAGTTATTATTATTACTATCACATGCTCACATCAACACATATAGGTCTCCCTGATTATTTCTGTCATCATTCTGGTGATCATCATTCCTTCCTATAGATCCAAGTTATCACTGGGAGTTATTTCCCTTCACTCTAAGGAAATTCCTTTAGCATTTCTTGTAGTGCAGATTCCTTGCAACGAATTAAGTTTTTGTTTAATTGGAAAGGTCTTTTTTTGGCTTCATTTTTGAAGGATAGTTTTGCTGGACATAAATTTCTGCACTGACATTTTTTTTCTTTCATTACATTTACCTTGTATTTGCCATTGCTTCTGATAAGAAGTCTGATAAGAAGACTTCATATCCTTGTTCCCTTATATGCATCATTTTTTTCTCAGGTAGCTTTCAATACTTTCTCTTTATTTTTGGATTTCAGCAATGTGACTCTCATGTGTATGCGTGTGTTTTAAATTCATCTTGCTTAGGGTTTGTTGAATGATCAGTACGTTTATGCATTTTATCAAATTTGGAAAGTTTCTGGCCATTACTCCTTCAAATATTTTTTTCTGCCCAATTCTCTCTCTTCTTTCCTTCTGAAACTCCAACTATACACATTAGACTGCTTGAAATTGCCCCACAGGTCTCTGAGGCTCTATTCACTTCTCTTCAATCTTTTTGTCCATTTCTGAAAGTGAGTACTTAGCACTGATCTATTTTTTAGTTCCCTGACTACATTCTGATGTCTGAATTCTGCTATTAAGCTCAGTGGTAAAAATTTCAATTTAGTTACTATACTTCTCAGTTCTTTCACGTCATAAAATTCACGTCATAAATTTCACCATTTTAAAGTGTACAATTCAGTGGCATATAGTACATTTCACAATGTTGTGCATGTATCACTAGTTTAAGAACATTTTCATCACCCCAAAAGGAAACCCTATATCCATTAAGCAGTCATTCCCTATTTCCTCCCTATTCCCACAGCCCCTGGCAACCACTAATCTTTCACTCTTTTTCATAGCTTCTATTTCTAAGATGATATTCCCTATCTGTTCATTCATTGTGTATATATTTTCTATTAAGTCCTAGAACATATTTATGATAGATGCTTTAAAGTCCTTGTCTGTTAATTGAAAAATTTGTATCACTTAGAATTTGGCTTCTATTATCTGCCCCCTCAACCTTGTTTCTTCCTCTAGTGGTTTTTATAGGACACTGGACATTCTGAATGATATGTTGCAGAGACACTGGATTCTGTACATTCCTCTGAAGCGTGACTTTCATTCTAGTAGACAGCTAATGTGGCTGAACACAAACAACAAACTCTGTCTCCCTTATAGTGGGCAGTAGCCAAGATCTTTGCCCAGTTCTTTCAGTTTACAGCTACTCCTTTTTCACCAGGCCCCTGGGTTCTCCTCTGCACCCACATAGTTTAGTGGCCAGCCAAGGATCTGTGTCATTTTATATGCAGATTTTGGTGTTCACCTCCTCTGTAGCTCCCTCCTCTCTGGGATTTCCCTCCTAATTTTATGACTGCTCTGTCAGTCTCTACCTCTGCCCTATAACACCTCAATACAGTAAGGCTGTGCCACAGTTAGGTGGATTTGGGAGTACCTTCAGGTTTAAAGCCAGGGTCTTGCAAACCTTATCCATTGCAGCTTGTCTTTCAAGGTAGATTCCCCTCGAGTTTCAGACTGATTTTGCTTGCTCTCTGGTACAACAGTTGGTTTTTAGAAATATTTTGTGCAGATCTTATAAATCCACACAAAACACAAGGGGATTAGTGCAATCAAGCTACTCTACCATTCATGAGAACTACTTTATTCTTTAAACAGTTACATCATTACTAAGGTATGACTATCCCATAATTTATTTAATGTACCCTCAATTTATGGGCATTTTACATTAGTATCTATTTTGTTTTTTGGTAACAGTAAAAGAGTCCTCCTTTCCAAAAGGTGTCCACATCAGATAGCTGAAACATAGTAGTTCAGCAAACGAGCTTCAGAAATAGGGGTTTGGCTCCTGCACCATCCCTTAGAAGGTACACAAATCTAGATAAGTCATTTAACTTCCCATAATCTCACTTTCCTCATCTGTAAAATAGGCAAAATAATACTTTCCTCATGATAATACTAATGTATATAAAGTACAGTGCTTGGCATGTATAAAGAGCTCAAGGGACTGTGGTCTTCCCCAAGAAACCAGAACAAGATTTAAGAGACGGCAGAGCTGGGGTTTAAGATCAACAGTACGGGGCAAATGGGAACAAGAGGGCTCAGCTGGAAGGGTAGGTCACAGGGGAAAGGTGAAAGAACAAAAGGAGGGAAGTAAAAAGAGAGGCCAAAAATAATATGTCTTTGTACTAGGTAAGATTCCATCAAACGCTTTTCTTATTCAGAACTACTTTAGTCAAAACTTGTGAAATAGGCAAAGTTCATCCTTGCCAGCACTCCCCTGCACCCAACCTCTCCACTTTTAGCACTTCTCTGAACCCTCTGCGTTCCTACCAGCCTGGTGCCTGTGTTATAAATAGTCGTTTTTTTTTTTAGGGATTGTACTAACCAGCAGCCCTACTAAAGCCTCCCTCAACTCCAGGAAGGCCACTTCTCCCAAATACATTAATGTTTGCATGATTAGTGATTCCAGAGTAAAGAAAGAGGAAGAGGAATAATTTTTTAAAAAAGGATGGGTTTGAAAGAGGCATTTTACAATTTAACAGGTTAATACCCCTTTCAGAAAAGCATTTCTTGAATGGCTTACAGGACAGTTAAACAAGTAATGCCCCAAGCTGCATCTGAAGCAGAAGATGAGGATTTGTACCCAGCATCAAAACATGCTTCTGCTAGATGGGAACAATCCACTTCCTGCTTGGGCCCCATCCTCATGTAACAGAGGGAACGGCCTGAAAAAAGGGTAAAATGTTTTATGAGGTGTCTCTTTAAAACTCCCCCCAACTCTTTTTGGGAATTAAAATCTGCATCCCTGCCTGAGGCCAGTAATCAGAGGGGCAGGGGAGTGTTCTTTGTACCACAGGAAATGGCTCAATGGAATTGTCTGGCCAGAGGTCACAAGATTGTCCTCGCTGGAGATGGGGTCCATCAGACCCATCAATTGTAGTTAAACACCAATGGCCCTAAGCTGAAAACTCCTTTTAAAAGCTCTGTATTTCTGCTTACAGATAGGACAATGGTATTTTAAGACAAAAGTCTCCCATCCTTCCCATTTGCTGGCAAATTAATAAACTGCTCTTTCCTTTTCCTCAAACCACTTGCCCTCGTTCTTCTGATGTGGCCTCGGGGACAAGTGTCAAACTTTTGGTAACACTCACAGGGAAGCAAGACTACTTAAGTAGAAAAGCCACATCCAACTACCTCTGGCCGCTTCCCAGAGCCAGTGGGAGTGAGCAGAGCCTTTCTGACAACCAAACTGGAGAAGGCTCTGTACCTGGTGACTCTGAACAGGTTTATTAGTAGAGGTTACATTCAAACCAATAAACACTGTCTGCAAGCAGAAAGTGCTAGAATGTTTTGAGATCCTTGAGAGAGGACCAGTATAAAATCTCCTTGGTAAAGGAAGAAGGCTTAACAAGAAACCGGGCTTAAAACGGGAACCCTGAGCAAAAGGAGCCCAGGGCCCTGTGAACTAAAATAAAATATTAAGCCCTCCCCAGCTAACTGAATAAACCCCCTCTTGGCCAAGAGGACACCAGAAATACCATTGTTGGCCATGAGAAGGGAAGTCAGACGTTCCCCCTCATCATGTCCCCCCTCCTGTATTGGAGATATCCTTTGTAACTCATTAACAGGCCTAAGGCTATGCAAGACAAAGCTTAAACCACACCTGTAGGTCCTCGATTTACATAACAATTCACTTGAGTCTGGGTATATGGCTGTTGGCTTATCTCTAATTAACAGACTTCCTTATCCGAACTTAAAAACATTCCAAATCTTTAGGCAAAACTTCATTTCTTTAACCAATTACAAATCAAAGAGTCTTTAAAGCCACCTATAATCTGTAAGCCCCCCCTTGAGCTGTCTCACCTCTTTCGACCAAACAAACGTACACCTTCCATGTACTGATTTACAACTTTACGTGTACTTCCTGTCTCCCTGAAATGTATAAAACCAAACTGTAACCCAAGCATGGCAAATCTACTTGCTCAAGGGTTTTTGGGTGTGGCTCCAGGCGCTCCTCAAATTTGGCTCAAAATAAACCTCTTTAAATTATTTTAGAGAGTTTGGGTTCTTTTCTGTTGACAGCCCAGAAGGTGTAGTGGTTTCACCTAGCTGATGTTGATCTCTTGGGGTGTGGCCACCTCTCTCCAGCCTAACTCCATCTGTGTCCTCTGGAAAGAAGTGGATTTTGAGATGAAGGACAGAAATATTACTGAAGGGCCTATATTTTATTCTGTGGGAGCCCTTCTGAGCTGCCCTTGAGAATCAGAAGAAATGCTTCCTATTGACCAGAGAAAGAGACTAGCAGTAAAGTCCACAGTACAGAAAAGGGGATGCAAATGGAACCAGTGTCTCTCAAGGCAAGTTTGCTACTTGGCCCCATGGCCAAACCAAGAATGAGGACAATCAGTTTGAGGGAAAGGAAAGAGAAGTTTATTAATTTGCTAGTAAAGAGGAAGACTATCATCTTAAAGTACCATCGTCCTATCTATAAGCAGAAATATAGAGCTTTTAATAGGAGTTTTCAGCTTCAGGCTATTGCTGTTTAACTACAGCATCTCTGGTGAAGACAGTCTCCTGATCTCTGCATGGACAATTGTACTGAGCCATCTCCTATGGTACCAAAAAAAACCCAAAGGACACTGCCCTGCCCCTCTGATTACTGGCCTTGGGCAGGAATGCAGATTTTAATGCCCAAAAAGGTTAAGGGGGTTTTAAAGAGACAGCTCGTAAAACATATTACCCTTTTTAAGGCCATTCCCTCTGTTACAACAGGACCCACAAGCAGGAGGACCACATCCCTCAGCAGGGACAGCTCTGACCAAATGGGGGAGGGGATAGGGGCCAACTAGGGGCAATTCAGGTATCACATTTAACACCTGGAGGAGGCAGGATGGGCGGACAGGTGGGGACTTGGACCCTGAGATTTAAACAGACACACTTGTACTTGTCAGGAGACAAAGCCTGGAGCACCCTGGATACACAGATCACTATGCCCAGGTAGATTCTATAGACTGTCCTCAGTCTATAGAACAGGTTCCTGATTTCTCACCTCATCTTCGGTTTTCTTTATGGCTTCAGTTAAAGAACCACTCTTGGGACTGTCAACAGAAATACTGAAGCCGGGATGGTCCACTGTCAGGGACAGCTGTTTTTCCCACAGACGGTCAAGAATCTGCACCCTCCAGCACATGTCAAATGGAAGCTGGAAATGCTTCCCCATTCCCCTGATCCTAAGGGCTCTCTCTGTCACACACACCTGCCCCAGCGTTGGAATTCAGAGCCAGCAGCACAGAGCAGCAGGAAGTGTGTGGCAGTAGCACTTTGGAGGTAAAAACCTCCATATTAGCTGTGACACTTAGAACCTTCCTCATGGTAAACTTTTCAACTAACAAAATATTTACAATTTTTCTTCTTACACTTACAGCACTAGCCCCTCCCCTTCCCTCCTCCTCAATGCCACAAAAGAAGAAACAGAAAATAACAATATCACAATAATGAGAAGGAAATAACTGGCCATTGTATTCGCCTTTTATAGACATATGTTTCATGGGATTTGCCTGCAACACTTAAAGACCCATTTGTGATTCTGATAACCTAAGACTTTAAACTATATTACAAACTGATTGCTGCCCAGAGCCTCAGGCTCCGGTTTACAAGCCTGTTCTGCCTTCCTGCAGGCCCTCTATGCTTATAAATGACACCTTCCAGTGTCTTAAAGTATGAGAGGCAGCTAGTGCTGAATTCTCAGGCTGCTAATGGTTACACATAAAGTGAGCTCCTACAATTTTATTACCGCCCTGGGGCAACTTCACAGGTGAGGAGCCACCAGGGAAAGGATGAGGACATGTCTCTCACTCTGGGCCTTCTGACTTTTCCAAGTTCAAGGAACTTTCCCACTCAGTATTTCAAATGATTGCTCCAACTCCCAAGGCCACTGATTAATCCAAATAAGCTCTACTATGTTACTTAGAGAAACTAGGAGTAAGTCATCAAGTCATCTCTCTGAAGGGAGGTGTGATGTGAATTCACTTCCTAAATTTCACAACTGTAAAGCTAATTAAGCAACTGATCCTTTATATTTTTACTTAAATATATACATTTAATGGGTTTTGATCATCCATGTCGGGAAATAACTAGTGGAAAATATTAAATTTCACATTCCAACCAGCTATGCCAGACATCAGTTTGTACACAAGCTCACAACACAAAGATTATTGTACTTGGCAAAGTGATCATGTTAGCAACATACATAAAAATGTTCCGATGGGTTCTGTAAACTTCACGTTTTAGTACTCCTGCATTTATGTAAAGTTTTAACAACACACGACATGTCAAATACAGCACTGATGGGCTGCTTTTGAAAGAAAACAATTCCTAGATGCCTTTAAACATGGCTGACTACCAGAAAATACATGAAATTCACATGTTCAGGTATATCTAACTTTTTATGACCATTTTCTTCACTTTAGAAGTAACTTATGGCAGGCTACATAGATGAATGTAGGTCTAAGATTATTTAGCAACTTTATTTCTCCTAAAAAAAAAAAAAACCTAAAACCATGCAAACTAAAAATAATTTTTCAATTTTCAAAAGCAGTTGACTAATAAATATTAAATGCTTAGGGGGGAATCTTAGTTTTTCAGTATCTTTTAAAAACAGAAAAAGCAAATTAACTTTTAAATGCCAAAGATGTGAAAAACAGTTAAATGTGGCAGACTCTTAACTAGTTTGAAAACATAAGAATTTCCAATTTAAATAAAACAAAATTCCACATAACGGGCTTACATAAAAAAGCCTTCAAAAACCAACAAAACTGAACTTCAAACTCACACAGTTTTTCTTTTTAAGACCAAAGATCTTCCAAGATCATTTGTCATAGGCTTAGAAGTGGTGAAAGCTAAACCAGCTGTCAAAAATTATTTACTTAGTAGCACAAACAACTAAGGATGTGACACACCCAGTAACTGACCCGCAGAGAAAATGCAAAGTTAATCTATTCTGTATGCTTTTTGTTTTACTTTTTGTCAAAATAATACTCACCAACATATTCAACCATTTCTTCACACATTTTATCTTAATCAAAAAAACAGAGACAGCCTGTAATCTTAGCACTCTGGGAAGCCGAGGTGGGAGGATCACTCGAGGTCAGGAGTTCGAGACCAGCCTGAGCAAGAGTGAGACCCCATCTCTACTAAAAA
>NW_012146301.1:1787017-1803513 GCF_000956105.1 Propithecus coquereli | reverse complement strand
ATAGAAAAATTAGCCGGGCATGGTGGCGCATGCCTGTAGTCCCAGATACTGGGGAGGCTGAGGCATTAGGATTGCTTGAGCCCAGGGGTTTGAGGTTGCTGTGAGGTAGGCTGATGCCACGGCACTCTAGCCCGGGCAACAGATCGAGACTCAAGTCTCAAAAAAAAATTAAAAAAAACAGAGACAAAAGAAGGAACACAGAAAAAAGGAGGGAGTGGCAAGAAACAAATCAGGATTTCTGATTCAGAAATTTAAGATTATGCCATTGATTAAATCTATGATAAAGAGTGAATCATTAATACCTTTTTCCTCTCAAAAATGTAGGATTAAAAATTAGAACTAATACAATATTTACTATATTCTCAACATATTTTTAACATAGATAGTAGCTTCTGGATCTCTTCAGATTCAAAAGCAACAGCCCAAACCCAGAAACCAGTGTGAACTTGGTGAATAGAAAGCTCTAAGCATGGAACTGGTGCTACATAAGCCATAACTACAGACAATCCTGCAAGTGCAGCCTCAGCTGTAGCCAGCTTATTAGTCCCGAAATATATAAATTCTTTGTAACTGACGCTCTGGAATGTCATCTGTCTTAAATTACATCCACCTGGGATTATGTTCCACTGACCAACATGGGTAGATTACTGGAACTTGAAAACCTCACTCTTTTGGTAATTGACATTTAAACTGTTTGAAGTTTCTCATTAAGGTCTCTTAACAAATTAACTGCAGATGTAGGGAAGCTAAGTATTCAGTACTCAGAGAAATGAAGTCACCTGAAAACTCCAAATAACTGGAACTATTTAAATGTATAATAGTAAGTACATCATAAGGTGAGGATCAACCGGCCTGCCCCATAGGCTGTAGAGTTCCATCACATTTTCTCTATTCCAATTAAGTTTCACAGCACATTCTGCATGTAATTAAAGTAAAAGAGAAAGGCAAGGAGCTGAATTGACATGGGACTACCATTTAGGCCAGGTTATAGAGTGAAGGGCTAACTTGATGGAGGTTGAAAGAGATGAAACATCTCCACTGGCTCCCTGCTGCCAACAGGATGTACATCTGAAGTCCTGGGCTGGCCAGAGAAGCCCTTCACAGCTCAGCTTCATGCCCAGCCCCTGGGCACCCCATGCTCCACAATGACCTGCTCATAAATCCCCTGTCAGGCCTTTGCACACACAGTTCCCTGTGCCAGGAACACCCTTCTCCCTCCTGTCATCCTTTCAAGTCTGCTCAGAGGTCAGTTTCCCTGGGTATAGTGGAGAGGCCCTCTGAAAGTCACCCCTGCCTCTGCAATCCCACAGCATCTTGTACTCATCCCTGCTTCATCACTTGCCGTCACATATTCAGGTCAGTCACACTTACTGAGTATCCACCATGGGCCAGATACTTGAAGACTAAGATACAAGAGTGGGAGAATTACTCCTTTCAGGGTCTCTTCCAAGCAGACAGCCACCTCAGACTGCACACTTCTTAGAAAGGAGGCTGTAGCTTACATGAGATGTACAAAATAAAGCACTTTTTGGTGCCTGGCACAGAAAAGATCCCCAAGAAATTTTCTTCCCTTCTTAGTTGCTGCTCCAGTCATGATTGGAGCCTGGGACTTAGTGGACGCATAATTCTCATTCTTTTCAGAAGAATGTATAAATGAGTGATTGAATAATAAGAAGAAATGCATCACAGGTACCTCTTACTTAAAAATAATACCACTGATATGTCCTAGAATTTTTTGTTACAAAAAAATTATTATATGAAGTAAATACTTTTTCCATTTATCTGCATAATAAAATCAATAATGAGTTCTGCAAGAAAAGTTCTGTACTTACTAAAAACCAATTTAAAAACAGAAAAATCACATCAAGCAGTAAACCATATGGTTGTGAAGATAAAAAGATAAGTTTCTTATCCCTCGTTAACAATAATCCTGGAAATACTAACATTTTTACTAATCCCCCAAACAGTATACTAATTAATAAAATGCACCTGTGTCAACAGGCCTGTTTCCATCTTTGTAAGTTATTTTGTTGGCTGATGCACGGGATCCTCATTTAGCACATTAAATTATTAGTGGAGCCTAAAAACTGCTAATCCCTACTGGTCACTGGCTAGTTGCTAATGCTTAGTGGTTCCCACACAAAACAGAATGTGTGGCACCATCTGGCTGGTCTCAGAACCACGCTAGTTAGCACTCCACCCAGATGCTGAGGAGGACAGAAATGAGTCAACATGGTGCCTTGTCCTCAAGGAGCTTTCAGCGAATGAGCATCAAATGAACAGCTGAACTCCCAAGTGGGTGACTCGGCCGAAATCAGGCCTGTGGGTTTATTAACCAGCCCCAGATGGAGAAGGCCTAGGTGAATAGAAGCTCTTCTACACGTCGGCCACACGGAGTTGACAGAACCAAATGAGTGAGTCCATGCTTTTTAATACACCTCATTCCAGTAATTACCAGGAGTATTTAGAGTTGAGGTGGGAGAATGATGAGGGTTGGGGAAAAAACAAAAACAAGAGAAAATTTCAGGATGAAAGTGAATGTTGTTATGGATCTTGCTAAGATGCCTCCACTAACTTTTTTTTTTTTTTTTGAGACAGAGTCTCACTCTGTTGCCTGGAGTAGAGTGCCGTGGCGTCAGCCTAGCTCACAGCAACCTCAAACTCCTGGGCTTGAGCAATTCTACTGCCTCAACCTCCCGAGTAGCTGGGACTACAGGCATGCGCCACCATGCCCGGCTAATTTTTTCTATACATTTTTAGTTGTCCGATTTATTTCTTTCTAATTTTAGTAGAGACGAGGTCTCGCTCTTGCTCAGGCTGGTCTCAAACTCCTGACTTTGAGTGATCCACCCGCCTCGGCCTCCCAGAGTGCTAGGATTACAGGCGTGAGCCACTGCGCCCGGCCTCCACTAACTTTTTAATATACCTTCCAGATGCTGAGTTGAGGAATAGAAATGTGTTCAACAAGCGAGAAATTCTGAAATACACAGAACGTAGCTGAGACAGAGACACTGGCTGGGGAGGAGCTTTAGACCACCCTGACTCAGACAAGCCAGGCTCTCCCCGGGACACCACAGTGCTGGGGTAAAGCCACATGCAGACATTAAGGCTTCCCCACCCACAACTCAACTGCATAAACCAACAATGAAAACTAGTATGTACAGAAGATGCCCCGTTTATACTTTTGATAACTGTTTTGCAAAAGAGAGAATATTGAGGAATCTGAAAACAGCCTTGGCCTGTGTTCAAAAATTCAAGCCAAGAAAGAACCTTCAGATTTGACATCTTAAATTAGGAGGAATGTTTAGACAAATCTATAATCTAGCAAAACATACATACACCCACACTCAAAGTATGCCTTTCCACCCTCTCATGTCAAATGCATAATTAGTAACGAATTCTGTTTTCTGTGATCATATGATGATGTATGCATTCAAGAATTAATCAGTGCCTATTAAGCGTCAGGCACTGAGCTGGGCACAGGCATAATGGGGTGAATGTGGAGTTTCCAGTCTAGTGGGGGAGACCAAACATAACAGGGAAATGCACCCATTCATAGTTCATGATGAGCCATGATGCTCAACAAAGAACAGGATGCTCTGAGAGAGGAAAATGGCGGTGGGAGGGAGGACATACTTTAGGTGGTCATCCCTGACCAAGGAGGTGGCTTTTAGGTATCCATCTGATTTTCTCTTTCACGTGCACCGTTTATTGGTGTTCTTGTGAGCCAGGCGCCATACCTAGCACTTAGTGCCTCTGCTCATCACTTACTTCTAAATGGACCTTGGATCTGAACCCCCTGAGCCACAAAGCCAGTGATCTTTGCCTTCCCGGATTGAGGAAACAGGAGAAGGCTCACGGTACTTGGTGAGTGGAGTGTGTGAGGAGAATGGAAGGCACTGAGGAGAAGGTCTGGGGTTATTATAAATGCAAGGGGAAGGATGTTAAGCAGGGAAGTAAAATGAACCAATTTATGTGTTTAAAAATGATTTGGAGGAAACATCAATGAGATACCATTTCACACCCACTAGGATGGCTACTATGAAAACAATGGAAAATAGCAAGTGTTGGCAAGGGTATGGAGAAATCAGAAACCTCATGCATTGCTGGTGGAATGTAAAATGGTACAGCCGCTGTGGAAAATAGTTTGGTGGTTCCTCAAAAAGTGAAACACAGAATTACCATATGACCCAGCAATTCTACTCTTAGGTACATACCCCAAAGAACTGAAAGCAGGTAATCAAACAAATACTTGTACACGAATGTTCATAACAGTACTATTCTAATCACCAAAAGGAGGAAACAGCCCAAATGTCCATCAACTGATGAACAGATAAACAAAAATGTAGCACTATCTCCATATGATGGAGTACTATTCAGCCATAAAAAGGAACGACATGCTGATGTGCATGGATGAACCTTGAAAACATTATGCTACATGAAAAAAGCCAGTCACAAAAGGTCACGTATTATATGATTCCATTTATATGAAATATCCAGAATAGGTAAATACACAGAGACAGAAAGCAGACTAGTGGTTGCCAGGGGTTGAGGAGAGGAGGGACGGGGAGTGACTGCTTAATGGGTATGGAGTTTTCCTTTACGGTGATGAAAATGTTTTGGAACTAGATGGAGGTGATGGTTGCACAACATCGTGAATGTACTAAAATATCCCTGAATAGTGTACTTTAAAGTGATTAATTTTATGTTATGTGAATTTTACCTCAATTTTTTAAAAATATGGTTTGGAGAGATACCAGTAGATATAAAATATCCTTTTTGCAGTGGTCCAGATGAGAGATGACAGACAACTAGGGTGGTGGCAGTGAAGACAAAGAAAAAGGGACAGACCCAAGAGATACTTTGGAGGCAGAACCAACAGATCTAGATGCTAGAATATACATCTTAACATCCATGCAGGCAGCACGTGACAGGGGAGGTGAGGAGGGAGATGAGGCAGGCAGCCGATAAGATGGCCATCTAAGAGCTCAAACCTGAATCTAGGACAGTGGGGTGGGGACCAAGAAGATCCCAAAACATCCACATTCTAATCTCCAGAACCTACCAACACATTAGGTTACATGACAAAGTGGAATTAAGGTTGCATATCAGCTGACCTTGAGCTGGGGAGATTAGGCTGATCATCCAGGTGGGTCCCCTATAATCACAAGGGTCCCCATAAGTGGAAGAGGGAGGCAGAAGAGAGAGAACTGGAGAGATGGCAGCAAGTAGTGAGAAGAATTCAACCAATTGCTGCTGGCTTTGAAGATGGAGAAGGGGCCACGAGCCCAGGAATGTGGGCAGCCTCTAGAAGCTGGAAAAAGCAAGGAAACAAATTCTTCCCTAGAGCCTCCAGAAGGAACCAGCCCTGTGGACACCTTGGCTTCAGCCCATCAAGACTCACGTCAGACTTCTGACATGCAGAAGCGTAAGTTAACAAATTTCTGTTGTTTTAAGCCATGAAGTTTGTGATAATCTGTTACAACAGCAATAGGAAACAAATACAATGGGAAAAAGAGTTGGCAACTGAAGGGGAAAATGAACAGTCCTGGCAACAGATGGGGCATCAAAGACAATTGGGAGTTTTGAGCCTGGCTGGCCTTAACGAAGGAAAGGGTGCAAGAGCCATCAGAGCAGGCTAGGGCACTCTGGGAGGAGACAGATGGCTGGTGTGAGGCATTCAGGGAAGGACGGAGGAGGAAGTAGCATTGATGACCGGCCCTGAAGGATGAGCAGAATTTGAAGGATGAGGGTGGGAGGGAGAATGTCAGCAAAGCAGAGAGGGGAGAGGGCTGAGCGAGTGTGAGGAGCAGTGGGGTGGACATGGGCCACAGGTGAGTAGCGCAGGGGAAAACATCACAAAGATGGACAGAGGCATTTGCAGGCCATACTAAGAGGTCTGGACTTTATGCAGCAGGTACTTGGAAGTCCTCGGGGAATTTAAGCTGTGTAGGGGGGTGGGCACTGTGATCAGAGCCCAGCTTTAAGAAGCTTAAGGTTAGTAAGAGGTGTGTGTGTGAGTCAGGGACTGGGGAGGGGAATTTTAAGGGTAAGACTTCTGGTCCTCAGCTGCAGGAATGTCACCACATCACCTGCTAAATCCCTGGTGTTCTGCAGTACAGGTAGACACTGATGCAAATGCACAGCTAGGACCTTTGTCCAGAGGATGCTAGGGGGTGGAAAGGGTACTCCAGCCTCTCTCACATCCATATTTTCTTCCCTGGTAGAAGAGAATGGCCAACTTGTTTGCAGTGCAGGCATTTGCAGAAGGCTACATGTTGGACACTAGCACATCCTCATTTCCTCAGGCACACCAGGCATCCCTGGGGGACTGCTCGCTTATGGGACCTACAGAAGGTGGCCTATATGACAGCACTATGGTCCAGGCTCAGGGCATTTGTGGGCCAGCCTGAAGGTACCAGGAGGGCAGGGGACCCAAAGAAGGGGCAGGAAAAAACTGAGAAGGGTAGGATCTAGGCAAAAATCAGGTACCCATTGAGTCAAAATCTTTTGAATCAAACTAAAATTTAGGACATCTAACTCTTCTTACTCCTGAGTTCTTTTAGGCTCTGCATCCCAGTACACCTGAATTATTATGTCCACTGGAGCTGCAGGCCTGCGCTGAGCACCTGGCAGCAGTCCCTGCTGCAGGGAGAGACACGGTGAAGACACTCTCTCCTCCTGAGCACCTAAAGGGAGAGGATCAACAGCACACGACCAAATCTCCCTTGATGGAGGAAGGTGATAAAACCAATCGAGTGCAGACTGTACCCATAAGTTTGGGGGAGGCAGAGCTTTTATTATCTTCAATCTCTGGTCTAATTGAGCTCAAATGGACCAAAATAACTCGGAGCTCAAAAAGCTATATATTGGCTGGGCGCGGTGGCTCACGCCTGTAGTCCTAGCACTCTGGGAGGCCGAGGAGGGTGGACTGTTTGAACTCAGGAGTTCGAAACCGGTCTGAGCAAGAGCAAGACCCCGTCTCTACTAAAAACAGAAAGAAATTAATCGGACAACTAAAAATATATAGAAAAAATTAGCCAGGCATGGTGGCGCATGCCTGTAGTCCCAGCTACTCGGGAGGCTGAGGCAGAACGATTGCTTGCTTGAGCCCAGGAGTGTGAGGTTGCTGTGAGCTAGGCTGACGCCACGGCACTCACTCTAGCCCGGGCAAAAGAGTGAGACTCTGTCTCAAAAAAAACAAAGCTATATATTTTATATTTCTGAATTCTCCAAGGTTTTCTTACATGAGAGCAATAATTCCTTCCTATACTATGGAATGTCAACTGGCAGGAGGCATCTAGTCCATTCCCTTTATTTTAAGGGTGAGAAAAATAAGGTACAGTCTAGACAAGGGCTAAATGCAGGCCAGCACTAGCCTGAACCCCAGGGTATCTACCCAGGACCTTCCTGCTTATAGCAGAGAGTTATCAATTTGAATTTGTTTTTGATATTTGTAAGAAAAACCTGAATAGCACCAATAGGAATATTATGGCAATTCTGATTTTTAGGAGCTAGAATAAGTTTCTACTTTAATATGAAGTAACAGTATTTTTCTGAAGGCAGAAACCACCTGTCTTAGTGTGTACTGCTATTAAAAAATACCACAGACTGGGTAATTCATAAACAGCAGAAACTTATTTCTCACAGTTCTGGAGGCTGGGAAGTCAAAGATCAAGGTGCTGGCATGGGTGTCTGCTGAGGGCTGCTCTCTGCTTCCAAGATGGCACCTTGTGGCTGCATCTTCACATGGCAGAAGTCATAAGGGCACAAGGAGCAAACTCCTTCCGAAGCCCCTTTAAAAGGCATTCATCCAAGCCTGAGGGCAGATCCCTCATGACTTAATCACTTCCTAAAAGGCCCCACCTCTTGATTCTCTACAATTGGGATTCAGTTTCAACATGAATTTCAGAAGGGTTACCACATTCCAAAGCATAGCTCCACCTGAGAGTGATCTGTGATTTACTGGTATAATTCAAAGATATCATCACTGTTTCAAGGAAATTCACTTTAGACTTAAACCTTAATATCCCATTTCTGTGCTTCATATAAAACATGCACTAATAGCCAAAAGGTGGCAACAACCCATATGTCCATCAACAGATGAATGGACAAGTAAAATGTGGCATATACACACAATGAAATATTATTTAGCCTAAAAAAAAAATTCTGAACCATGCTGTAACATGGATGAACACTGAGGGCATTATCCTAAGTGAGAAACCAGTCACAGAAGGACAAACATTGCATGATTCCACTTATATGAGGTATCTAAATTCACAGAAACAGAAAGCAGGCCGGGCGTGGTAGCTCACGCCTATAATCCTAGCTCTCTGGGAGGCCGAGGTGGGCGGATTGTTTGAGCTCAGGAGTTCGAAAGCAGCCTGAGCAAGAGCGAGACCCCGTCTCTACTAAAAATAGAAAGAAATTAATCGGACAACTAAAAATATATAGAAAAAATTAGCCGGGCATGGTGGCACATGCCTGTAGTCCCAGCTACTTGGGAGGCTGAGGCAGGAGGATCGCTTGAGCCCAGGAGTTTGAGGTTCCTGTGAGCTAGGCTAATGCCATGGCACTCTAGCCTGGGCAACACAGTGAGACTCTGTCTCAAAAAAAAAAAAAAAAAAGAAAAGAAACAGAAAGTAGAATAGTTATTACAAGAGCTAGGGGGGAAGGACAAAGGAGAGTCATTGTTTAATGGGCATAGGATTTCAGTTTGGGACGATTAAAAAGTTCTGAAGATGGATGATGATGATGGTTGTACAACAATGGGACTCTACTTAATGCCACTGAACTGTACACTTAAAATGGTTATAATGGTAATTTCGTTATTTATATTTTACCACAATAAAGAAAAAAACATGCACTAATCTCTAGAAACACAATGGAGTTTTCTGTTTGTTTTTTTTTTTTATTTCCTAGACTTTTGTTTTTGGCCAAAAAATAATGTGGCTATATCTCCCTTCTCACAAAGAACACTATGAGATTAAATAAGAAGACAAGTCAAATGTAAGTGCTCTCCAAGCTTGCACTACTTCCAAACCAAAGTGGTCCAAAGCATACATGTGCAGAGATGTCTTTAAATACTGCATTTCTAGGCCAGGCTTGGTGGCTCACAGCTGTAATCCCAGCACTTTGGGAGAACGAGGCAAGAGGATCTCACTTGGGGGGTCAGGAGTTTGAGACCAGCCTGGTCTCAAACATAGTAAGACCCTGTCTCTAAAAAAGAAAAAAAATAGCCAGGAGTGGTGGCGCATGCCTGTAGTTTCAGCTACCCAGGAGGCTGAGGCAAGAGGATCACTTGAGCCCAGGAATTCAAGGTTCTGGTGAGCTATGGCTGTGCCACTGAGCTATGACTGGCCCAGGCCTCATCAGCCTGGGCGACAGAGTGAGACCCTGTCTCTAAAAAAAAAACTTCATTTTTTTCATTCTGCAAATTTATATTGGGCATTGCTAAGTACTGTTTTAGGCTCTAGATATATAACAGAAATGGAATAAACCAAGTCCCTGCTCTCATGAATATTTGGGGGTTGGGATCGGGTGCAGGCAGACAATAAACAAGCACATGGTATGTCTGGTGAAAATGGGACAATGGAGAAACATTAATCAGGGTGGGGGGAAGAGAATGCAGAGGCAGGGGGAGGTGATGCTACATTGTACAGGGTGATCAGAAAAGACCTCTCTGGTGACATCTGAGCTGAGATTTGAAGGGACAGATGGCCAAGGACACAGCCCAGAAGAGGCGGCCAGTGAGGCTGAAGCAGGGCAGGGAGAGGGGAGGTAACAAGGAGAGCTGGAGCACAGAGCTACTTCTTCAGTGTCTTATAAACTTTTAAAAGGAACGCTTTCTAGCTCAGTATAGAAATATTTCGTCCACCATCCATGCGTCTTTCATTTGTCTTAAAAATGAACAGGAAAACCAACTCTGCTATCTTCTAAAAGAGGCATGTTTGTAAGGGAAGCCTGTGGACCTCAGAGACCATTTACATCTCCTATCGCTAGAGCGCCCTCGAGTGCCTCAGCACGAAAACAGCACTTGGCATGGGGTTTTTGGGTTTATTTTTTTATTTCCTAAACTTTTGTTTTTGGCCAAAAAATAATGTGAGTCTATCTCCCTTCTCACAAAGAACACTATGAAATTAAATAAGAAGACAAGTTAAGCACAAGTGCTCTCCAACAAGCCTGCACTACTTCCAAACCAAAGTGGTCTAAAGTATACATGTGCAGTGATGCTTTTAATGACCATATAAACTTTAAAAAGGTCCACAGAGAGACATTTATTAGAAAAAAAAATACCATTTTTTTTTAGCAATGTAGAACTGTGAGTTAAATAGTGAATATAGTCTTCCACCAAACTGTGGCCCTCATTTTACTATGGGAGGCAAATAGGACAATAAAGTGGAAAGTGTTATCTTTCAAATTTTTCAATATTTGGGGTTCTGAACATTAATACTGGAAAGCTGTACTGCAAATACTTAGAGTACTATAGTCATTCTTCCTTCTCAATCAGAACATACTGAGGGGAAAGTTAAGACAGACTTGCCCATGCCAAGTATTCTACTAAAACAGAATCCTTACTTTCTCAGGAAATTGACTTTCATTCCTTTATTATTAACTTGGGCACCTCTGCCAATCTCAGAAGCCTAACTAAGAGAAAGACATTACATACGCAGTAGTTCAGAAGAGAACCTTCAGGAGAAGTAACCTTCATCATGGCCATTTACAGAAATGCCCATGGGCTAGGCCAGTATGACAGCTCAGGCTACCCAGGGCAGAGCTGCCCAGTGGATGAGGGACAAGGTTCTTTCTAGGCCTGGTGCTGCCAGCCATGTGACCTACAAGACAGCTTGTGCTTACTTTCCTGTGCATGAGCCTACTAATGCCAAGGAAAAGGGACACATGAGCCTCCAAAAGGCATACTGCCATGGGCGGTCTATCGACACACCCTTTTCTGGAGGGTTACTTGACAGCAAGCATCAAAAGCCTTCAAATGTCCATAGTCTTTGGCCCAGCAAGGTCATACATAGAAATTTACCTCCAAGTACGTAAGTAAAGGTATCCACAGAGATTTGGGAACAGGGACATTTATTTCTGCATTTCCCAAGAAAGAAAACTTGGAAATAAACAACTATGGTTATACACATACAGACATATATGTGCTAGAGTCACGTGGGACAACAGTGAACATCACCAATGCTCCTAGATCAGGTTAACATCCTAAAATGTAAACAAAACATAAAATCAGAGCAGCTAAATGAAAAGCTATTCTAAACCCTATTTATAGCGGGGGGGAAAAAGAAAGGGAGGAAGGAAAGAAGGAAGGAATCTGAATTCTGGGGCTCACTTATTGTCTACATCATTCAAGTGAGTTATTTAATTGATAAGCTATAAAACCTTCAACTAACAACATGAAATAAACTAACACATTAACTGCCATGTGAGTTGTATTTAACTCACGCTAGTTTTGAGCCTGAGGCCTCATGAAGCATATGTAACTCACATCCGTCTTTGCCTTGGGAGCTGCAAGAACTATTTGTCATGCTGCGTATAACTCATGCACAGAAAACAATAAAAAATAACAAATTTTTCATTAAATTAGAAAGGATTGTTTTGTTTTCAGTTTTTATTCTATTTTCATAATAAAGCACCGTGGCCCCAAGGAAAAAAATTTTTTTTCTAGTGTGGCAGTCAATGTGTTAAACCTGTTTGAATTACTATGGATTTAAATTCACACCCAAGTGACCTATATGAAAACACAAATACTATTTCCTTGATATCTTCTTTATTGCTTAATAAAATTCTAAACTTCGCCTGTTGAGATCATTTGCAATATGCAGCATTAATGAGCAGTGTGTAACAACAGAACACAGCTCCAGCTGTATTTGGAGGGTAGGAAAAAATGTTGTTTTTATA
Organism: Propithecus coquereli; assembly: GCF_000956105.1. NCBI lineage: Eukaryota > Metazoa > Chordata > Mammalia > Primates > Indriidae > Propithecus > Propithecus coquereli. The sequence goes on along the minus strand of NW_012146301.1, from coordinate 1,791,600 downwards.
ACTAACAGCCCTTCAAATCTTAAAAAAATTCATCAAACCTAGCAATAGCCCCTCCCCAAGGAGCCCAGCTTTCTCCCTTCTTAGAAACCTGCACTCCTAAAATTTCAGCCACAGGCACCTGCAGGCTTCCCCACAGGGAGTCACGCATGAAATGGCAGCTCCTACTGAGGGGCCACCACAACATTTAGTTAAGGCAACTGTGTGACCAAAGGCTGTTTTCAGAAATTACATCAATCAGAGCTTGACTGTTCCAAAGCCATCACTGGAGAAAACAATCATCCAGGAAATCACCAATGCTGCGCAGTGTCGGCTGCTCTGTGGACACTACTTCACTGACATTTGTGCCTTCAGTAGGGCTCATCCGCAACCAAATCTATGTACTCGCCTTCTAAGCATCAGATGTAATTTCTGAGAATACTCCACTTGCAGATGCCCTGTTTTTAGCAACTCACCTCCATGGAGTATTTCTACAACAATGAAATGCTTATGCCACCACCACCCCTTAAAAAATCTGCAAAACAAGGACATTTAGGAGAGTTCCTTATGAGGACAGAGTCTTTGCAGTAGCCACAGTTACTCAGAGTTGAGTCTAGCATGTGAAATGAAACTGTCCTCAACTCCCTTCTGGATCCAAGGGACAGAGAGAGAGAGGGAGGGGTCTGTGCAGTCAAGAGTTCATTTTTAGGTCCCAGCCTCTCCTCCTGGCTCCCTGGCCTCTCCCACGGAAAGCATTTGGGCTGCCTGGTGTCCTCTATGCCGACACACACACGGATGCCTCTGGCCCACAGCAAAACCCTACGACAGGATAACGGTTTGGTAGGAGCATGAGCCCTACACAGCTGCAATACAGCCACAGGCCAGGTGATACTGTTCAGCAGGCGTGGCATGGCTGAGCATCAGCAAACTTCCCCTTGCAGCTACACCTGCTCCAGGAGGCAGCCCGTGCACACGTGTGTCTTCTAGTTCAGGCCCAGCTAGCACCATCCGTTCCTGCTCACCAGGTGGGCTGCTGCCCACTAGTTTTTACAGGGGAAATCTCATTTCCCACCAACTCATCCATTCAGCCCAGGCTACTCCTGGTCTACGTACTGTATGTGCACCTGCCTTCTTGGTGTTGCCTGTTCCCTCAGGCTCCTTCTTTCTTTTCTCTTCAGCCCTACTCTCGGCAGTGGCCCTTCTTTCTCCATTAAAGCATTCTGAATACTCTCTCTCCATTCTAGAAGGCTCTAGCTCCAATTCCTGAGCCTACGGTCTACCATCTTAGATCTTCTGTCTTTTCATTCTTTCTCTTAGCTTCTGGCAATTGCCTTCCTTCTGGGCTCTGTATGCTGCCCTCTACTCATCCGTCTCCAACCCCACCCTTCTCTCTGTTCATAATAAGCATCTGTCTTCACCCTTCACTTCTCTAGGGTGAAAAGCCATCCTGATTTGCCTGGAACTGCAGGTCTCCTGGCATGTGAGACTTTCTGTGATAAAACCAGGACAGTCTCTGGCAAATTGAGAAGGTTGGTCCTCCTATCTCTCTGGACCACTTAAAGTTACTTCCTGCCCCACAACTCCAAACATCATTTTTGTTTACAGCATCCCCTTTCCCACCATGCATTTGGGCAACTGAAGTCAATGTCTAATGATGCCAATACACATTTTAAAATATCCAGCACATCACACTGACCTTTTAAAAGTACCAGTTCAAGTAGCAAAAAACACATATTCAATTCTTGTTCTGAGTTAGTTCTTTTCAAAGTGATCATTTTAAATGTCTCAGTCATTTTTCCCCTGACTCCCCCTGAGTGAGGCATCGCCCCTGTCTCCCTCACGGTTTCCATTCTTCTCTGCCTTTCCCTCCCCCGTGCTCCCTCGTCTCCCATTTCCATCCTCCCTTTAGATCTCTGTCTTCCCTTCTTCCCTTAAAGGCCTCACGGTAGTACAGAGGCACAGCAGGGGCTGTCACGGTAACTTCAGAAGGCTTCAAAGGTGAGGCCCACTCTACAGAAAGGCCTACTGGGACCCCAGACAGGTGATCCCACCCAGCCCCATCAGGCCACTTCCCACAGCCCTCTTGTGGACATACTGTCCCCCTCCTGTGTACCCAGTCTCGGGTACTTAGCTTATACTCGTCACCTCTATAAACTGTCTTCACCTGGTTTTTTCCTTACCAGATTCCTCTCTACCCTGGCACTGCAAAGCACGAGGTACCTTCTTCCCAGCACAGTCTTTCTGCTGCTACCTCTGAACATACACAGTCAGTGAGCTCTTTTTCTCCAGAGTTCTAGTACTAGTTACTTTAGAAAATGGAGTATCAAGATAAGAAATGAAAAGAGATTACAGGTGCCAGAAATCTTGCAAAATTTGCTAGAGGCAGCTAAAACAATCCTTAGAAGAAATTTTATTATTAAGTGCTTGTATTTAAAACGTAGAAAGGTCTAAAATCAATTACCTAAATTTCCACCTAAAGATACTAAAACAAAAGGGCAAATTAAACCTAAGGTAAGCTGAAGGTAGGAAATAATATAGAACAGAAATCAATGAAATAGAAAACAGAAAAACAATAGGAAAAAAAAAATCAATAAAACCAAAAGATGATTCTTTAAGAAGACCAATAAAACATAAAACTCTAGCCAGACTGATCAAATTAAAAAGACTGAAAAAAGAATTACAAATATCAGGGATGAGAGAGGACACATCACTACTGATGACAAGAACACTAATGAGATGAAAGGCTGGAGGTAGGGGTAAGGATTAATTGTAAATGGGCTCAAGGGAATTTTCTGGGATGATGGAAATTTGAGGGGATCTAAAACTGTATTGTGGTGATGGTTACACAACCCTATAAATTTACTAGAAGTTACTTAATCATATACTTACAAAGGGCAAATTTTATGGTATATAAATTATACCTCCATAGAGCTGTTAGAAAAAGGATGAGAAGTTATCATGAACAACTCTATGCTGGTGAACTTGACAACTTAGATTAAATATGGATACATTCCTTAAAAGATACAAACTACTACAGCTCATGCAAGAAGAAACTAGATAACCTGAATAGCATTATAATTATTACAGAAATTAAATTTTTAGGTTTTTTTCCCCACAAAGAAAACTCCAGGTGCAAACATTTAAGGAAAAAATATTACCAATTCTATACAAACTGTTCCAGAAAATAGGAGGGAACATTCTCCAACTCATTCTGTGTGGCCATAATTATCCCAATACCAAACCCAGATTAAGACAGTATAAGAAAGCTACAGGCTAATATTCCTTCTGAGCACAGATGCAAATAATTTCAACAAAATTTTTGCAAATTCAATCCAACAATATATAAAAACAATACATTACATCAGTGGAGTTTACTCCAGGAATGCAAGGTAAGCTTAACTTTAAAAAAGTCAATCACTGTAATTCACCATACCACACTAAAGAAGAAATGCCATATGACCATCACAATAAACGCTAAAAAAAATTTTATAAATTCAAATCCATTCTTGATCAAGACTCTAAGCAGGGGTGACTTCGGCAAAAACTACAGAGAAAGGACCTTTAAAAATACCGTCCTCCATAAAAGGAATGAGAATCTTGGCAAAAATTGTCCGAATCAACCTTTTCAGAATTCTAGAAATTAACCAAAGGCTTAAAGCAATATGGGGAGCATGTGTCCAAGAAAAATCGATGAATCTTAGTAAGAAGAGCAATTTTTGTGGGGTTTTAGCTTACCCAATCCCTCCTCCCCAGCTCTGTGGTAGGTAGCCTTGAAAATCAATAGCCCACATCACAGTGAAAACAGCAGTTAGCAGTCACTAGAGAGAGGACAAAACAGGATTAGAGCTCTTTTGAATCCCCATTCCTGGAGAATATCACAATTTCACACTTGTCTGGTGGTTCCTTGGAAGATCCTACTTGCAAAGCTGCCTTTATTTGACCTAAGGGAGAGCTTGCACGGTGGGAACAGCATTTTCCTTGAGGGTATCTGTCAAAATAATCAAAAGCAATTATTTAATATTGCAGCTACCTGAGATGGAAGATGATAGTTGGGGCAAACAGGCTAACCAAAAAGCTTAAAAGGAAAAACTGGAGAATAAGATATTAATAGGAGGCTTTGAAAAGATATGAGATACTCCCGGGACTCTAGAAGCCATGCACATGTGTAGAACTGTGTGCATACACAGGGCTGTATACATGCTCAGGACAGACCTGAGAAGACCTTAAGCTCTCATGTGTAGCTAACTTTCAGTCTTTGTGCAAGCAGGAAGTGAAGGCAAAGGCAGAGTTGTAAACTGCAGGCTAAATGTTGAAGATATGCCCCAACACACACAAAGTCCCTCAGCAAAGACTAGGAGACTTACTGGTTCTAGGCATTAAGGAAATTTCTACCCAATCATTCGCTGACTAATAAGTTAACTAAGCAGACTCCAGTTGTCACAAATGACAAAGACGATAATGCAGGCTGGGCGCGGTGGCTCACGCCTGTAATCCTAGCACTCTGGGAGGCCCAGGCAGGTGGATCGCTCAAGGTCAGGAGTTTGAGACCAGCCTGAGCAAGAGCGAGACCCCGTCTCTACCAAAAAATAGAAAGAAATTATCTGGAC
>NW_012146301.1:1761275-1785444 GCF_000956105.1 Propithecus coquereli | reverse complement strand
AGCTACTTGGGAGGCTGAGGTGGGAGGATCGCTTGAGTTTGAAGTTGAAGTGAGCTATGATCATGCCACTGCATTCCAGCCTGGATAATAGAGCAAGACCGCTTCTCTTAAAAAAAAGAAAAAAGCGGCAATTGTATAAAAGAATGTTATATAATCGTAGATAGCCTGTAACATATGTAATTTATTTGCCATTAACAGCACAAAGAAAGTATGTGGGAGCAAAGATGTACCAAGCTAAAGAAATGGCACCAAACAATAAATCCACAAGAACGAATGAAGAGAATCAGAATGGTAAATAAGAAGGTAAATATAACAGAAACTATAAAATATATGTATATGTGTTTGCATCTCTTTTCTTCTCTAAGCTTTTTTTTTTTTAATTAATTAATTAATTTTTTTAGAGAGGAAGTCTTACTCTATTGGCCAGGCCAGAGTGCAACAGCCCCAGTCCCGCCCACCAGCCATCTCATTAGCTTACAAAAGACATTCTTATCACTCCAGAGATTCCAAGGGTTTTAGGAGTTGTGTGCTAGGAAAAACGGGCAGAAACCAAATACATATTTCTCATATTACAATATCATACAACCCAATTAAGAAATGGCCAGAAGATGTACACAGACAAGTGATCAAAAAAGATATATAGATGGGCAAATAGCATATGAAAAGATGCTCAACATCATTTGTCATCAGGGAATTTCAAGTTAAAACAAATCAATAAAACAACAAGATACCACTACATGCCTATTAGAATGGCTGAAATTTTGTTAAAAATTGACAATACCAAATGCTGATGAGGATGCAGAGCAACAGCAACTCTCAAATTCATTGATGGTGGGAATGTGAAATGGTACAGCCATTTCATTAATTTTTTTTCAAAGACGAGGTCTTGCTCTATCACCCAGGCTAGAGTGCAGGGGCCTCATGATAGCTCACTGCAGCCCTGATCTCCTGGGCTCAATCAATCCTCCTGCCTCAGCCTTCCAAGTAGCTGGGACTATAGGCACAAGCCACCATTTCTGACACAGCCACTTTAGAACACAGCTTGGTAGTTTCTTATAAAACTAAACATAATCTTACCACACGGTTCAACAATCATACTCCTAGGTATTTACCTAATTGATTTAAAGACTTATGTCCATACAAAACTGGTACCTTTAAAGCAGTTTTATTTATAAACAAAAACTGGAAGCAACCAAAATGTCTTTCTATAGGTGAATGGATAAACAAACTGTGGTACATCTACACAATGGAATATTATTCAGCAATAAAAAGAAATGAGTTGTCAAGCCACAAAAAGACATGGAGGAACTTTAAATGCATATTGCTAAGTGAAAGAACCCAGTCTAAAAAGACTACTTACTGTATGATTCCAATTATATGACATTCTGGAAAAGGCAAAACTATAGGGATGGTAAAATGATCAGTGCATGCCAGGAGTTTAGGAGGAGGGGAGACGAATATATAGGCGAAGGACAGGGGATTTTTAGGAATTAAAACTATTCTGTATGATATTGTAATACTGTAATAATAGATATGTGACATTATACATTTATCAAAAGCCATAGAACTTTACAGCACCAAGAGTGAACTTTAATATACGCAATTTGAAAAAATCATTTGGGAGGTGGGAAAATCCAGGAAAGAATACAGGCTGTGACAAGACAATCTAACCGTATTATGAATGTATGAAGCAACCTCACTGAAGGCGATGGGAGAGAAAGGTGCTAACGTAAGTAACCCTGGAAATGAGTGCAGCCTATGAGACTAAAGGAAAAGGAACTGCATGTAAACACTGCACGCTAGTTGATAAAGTTCTTTCCAGTGAGGGAACAGGTTAACAATTCTGATACTGCTACATATGTATGCATGAATTGAACAATTAAGTAAAAGGATGGCAGATGGTGGGAGCCAGTGTTTCTCACTTGGAGTGAGTTATTTACATACAAGCACAGGGAGGAGGATAGAATGATCTACTTGGTAGTGGATTGGTTGAAGACAGCAGTACAAACTCATGTTTAACATAGCTACAGATAGTTAAATATAGAAATATTTACAGATATGCATATATACATGGGTTAGTATTCACATATTTATTTCTTTGTTCTCTCAGCTGAGGAATTATGCTCCCCCTCCTTGAGGGCAGGGCATTTACATGAGACAAGACAGACAGGACATGTAGGGAAGTAGCAAGGACAGTACTGCAACAGAAGCAAACACTAGAAGGTCGAGGAGTCCAGAATAACCCCTGCCTATCCAGCAATGGTGCTGACACTCTAAAAACAGAAGAAAAAAGCCATCAAAAATAGCCCACTGGCCTGAAGCTGAAGCGCAACACAACTGAGGTAGAAATTAAGGCATTGTTAAGACGACTTTTCTAAATTGACATTTGGCCCCTTTACTTCTCCCATCCTGGTGTGTTCTGAAAACACCTGTGTGGATTTAACCCCTGGTAGGCTCCTTAAAGCCCCATGGATGAAAGCGTGTAGGCATGTTGAGAACGAACCAGTGTGCTAAAGGAGGTATAAAGAAGCGCGTTGGAAGTGGGTGACTGTGTGTGGTCACTGGACCCACTGCTGAACACGTCACAGAAACTGACCGCTTCAGAGGTCAGAAAAGATACCTTCTGGACGGGATGGAGTACACTGCTTCAGCGACTCCTCTGGTTCCAGAAGTGATCCCCTGAGCCAGGGCCCTGTGCCAGGGGTGGTAGAGGAAACGGAAAGGTGGGATGCATAAGACCAGATTGGTCTCCCATGGGACACAGGTAATTGAAGAAGCACAGAGCAAGATGATGTAAAAAGTTCAGGACCAGGAGCCATACACTTAGTTTTTGAACCAACTCTGCCACTACTGGTTGTAGGGCTTTGAGAGTCACTTAAACTAAGCCTCAGTTTCCTCGCCTTTAGAAACATGACACTGGACTTCGTCACACGGTGGTCAGGGGAACCAAATGAAATCACATATGTGCATGTACCTAGCAAATGGGCAAGGGCTGGAAGAGTGGGAAACCTGTAGCCTTGGGGCCACGTGTGGCCTTCTGGATCCTTGAGTGCAGCCTTTTGACTGAATCCAAATTTTACAGAGCAAATCCTTTTAATACAGGGATTTGCTCTGTGCAGTTTAGATTCAGTCGAGGGGCCGCACTTGGGGATGTGGAGAGCCACAAGTGTCAGGTTCCCTACCCCTACCAGGGTTCTCAAAGTGTGCGGTCCAAGGCCACCTGGGGGTCCCTGAGACCCTTTGGGACGGTATGCTCCGTCCTCCCTTTCCCGACTAGTATCTGCAAGAGCCCAGAATTTCTTTCAAATACTTTCTTCAAAACAGCTGATACGAGACTCCAGTTAACCGTTATTAAACAAGGAAATTTCCAAAAATTTGAAACCATGCCACTCTTCTCATCTCCTTTTTTTTCCTGGAGAATATGGTTATTTTTCATTAAAAAATGTCATTTGGGGGCCGGGCGCGGTGGCTCACGCCTGTAATCCTAGCTCTCCCGGAGGCCGAGGCAGGCGGATTGTTTGAGCTCAGGAGTTCGAGACCAGCCTGAGCAAGAGCGAGACCCCATCTCTACCAAAAATAGAAAGAAATTAATTGGACAGCTAAAAATATATAGAAAAAATTAGCCAGGCACGGTGGCGCATGCCTGTAGTCCCAGCTACTCGGGAGGCTGAGGCAGGAGGATAGCTTGAGCCCAGGAGTTTGAGGTTGCTGTGAGCTGGGCGAACGCCACGGCACTCACTCTAGCCCGGGCAACACAGTGAGACTCTGTCTCAAAAAAAAAAAAAAATGCCATTTGTATTAAAATGTAATGGATTTGTTATTTTTAAATGAGTAAATATTTTTAATACTTGTTTTAATTCCTAATACCATAAAAATAGATATAAGCAAAACCTTTTGGGGTCCTCAATAATTTCTAAACGTGTAAAAGGGTGCAGAGACCAAACCGTTTGGGACGTACTGTGCTGAACGAACGAGTGGGAGGCGAGCCGCCTCTCAGGGGCGGGTAACCTAGCTGTGTGTACCCACTTTCCGGGTTAAGCAAGCGCCCTCCCACAGGGAGGCACCGGCCGCAGGCGACCTTGGAAAGCGGTCGAGCCGGCGAGCGCAAGGCGCACGGTGCTCCAGGCCGGCCTGGTTTCCGCGAAGGCTCGGGGACGCCGCGCCCGACCCGCGAGGCTACTCCAGGAGTCGACCCGCCGCGAGCCGGGCCCGGCCGGCAGAGAATGGGGACCTGCACTCACAGCCTCAGCAGCGCCGCCGCCGCCGCTCCGCGCACCGCCCTCCGCAGCAGACGCAGCGCCATCTTCTCGCCGCGCGCGCCCCGCCCCTTCCCATTTAGCCACGCCCTTCTCCGCTCTGCCACGCCCCAGCCACGCCCCCACGTGGCCCTGCCCGGCCTGCGCTTCCAGCCGCGCCCCCGCATTCTCCGAGCACCTGCCCCGCCCCGCGCGAGTCGGCTCTGGCCGCGTCTGCGAGGCCCAAGATCACCCGACCCAGCCTGCCAACGCTGTACGGGCGCTGAGGACATTCCTGCCCGCTGCCATACGGGGCAGAGCATAGGGTCCAAAATGGATCGCTCCTCTTTGAGCTGTTTCTCTGGTGACCGAATCCAGCTCTCCCTGAGCTTCTGAGTTTGTTGAGGCGACTGTTGAGAGACTTTGCGTTTTTCCCAGCCAGGGAGGCCAGATTTTCTAGGGATTTTTCTATGCTGTTTTTGCTGTCAAAATACCTCCTAACAAAGTTTGTGAGCCTCACCGTGTGCATATCTTGGTTAACAATTAATCTAGGAGTGATCCAAGAAAATACAGGAAGAGTCCATTCTGGAACAAATATGCCTGGAATAGTTCAGAACAGCTGTTCGCCCTTTTCTGGGCAAAGTCTTGCTGAAGAGACTGGCAGCAAACGAGGTTGTTTCTTCTGCCCCCTGCGGTCGTTCCACAGTGGTGAGAACGCCAAGGGCTTGAAGCAGAGGCCGGGCCCTGCCTGGATAAACATCTTCTGCCCTGCCTTCTCCTCCCTCCCTGATCCAACTCTGCCTCCACCTACCGCCCAGTCCCTTACCCAGGATACCCCTAACCATGTCTTTTCCTTTTCCCGCTCTGCATTTTTCTTTTTCAGCTGTGACTCATTCAGTTCATGCTCTGAATTTACACCTGAAAACATTTCTCAGAACCTTCTGGTGGAAGCTGACTTGTGCTTTGGGCTGCAAGAAGTGACAGTTTAAACAAAGAAAAACCTGTTCAGCCAGAATGAGTTCCAAGGTCTTTGGAAAAGTCCAGATGACTGGGAACGTGGATGCTGAACTTTTGCTGGACAGAAGTATTGTTGATATATCTGATACCAACAGGAACATTCTGAGTACTTTGAATTGAGGGAGATTGGAATGACCTCAGAAGCCAAGTCTTTCTGAACTTTTGCCCTCCTGTCTCCTGCTCCTCTTTCTCCCTCTGAAGTGACTCATACAAACCAGAATTCCTCTTTCCCAAAGCAAGCCATCTTCTTTCTCCCTTCTCTCTTGAAGGCACCCATTTCAGAGGGGTCCTGCCCCATACCCAGGAGGAAGGAACGTTACATGGACAGGCTAAGAAGAATCTGGACAGACAGTCCTCGCTGGGTTTCTCCCCCTGGCCTATTACCATTAGATCATACCCTTTTGTTCAATCACATTTCTACAAGGCTGTCTATCCTTCATCAAACCTAACCATTAAAACAGATAGTCTTCCCTGGGTCTTTGGGTCTTCATTTTTGAAGTCTCCCCTGTCATGTAAACCTTTGATTAAACAATGAATTTGTTATACTTCTCTCTTGTTAACCTGTCTTTTGTTATAGGAGTGTCAGCCCGTGACCCTTATGATGGGTGAGGAAGTGTATTCCACCCCTACAAGTACACGGAGTGGGAGTGGGGTTTATTATACATTCCTCTACTTTGTGTATGTTGGAAAATATTCTTAATAAAAAGTTAAAGTCAAAAGTCAATTCAACTAACGCTTTGCATAGAAAGGGCCAGAAGATGAATTTACCTATAGTCAATGGAGGTTAAGCTTCATGGGCCCATGACTTGTACAGACCCCTTCCAAGTCCCCAGCAATGTGTTCACAAGGCCATTTGTTTGGCAAAATGTACAAAAGTAATATACAACTATGACATACCAATTAAAAATACAAGAAAATGTACAAAAGTCAGCTATTTTAACTACAATTGGTTAAGATGCTGTCTCTGTCTACTGTGGCTTTCTCTCTCCGGGACTTCTCTTGTGTTGAGTGCTGTTGTAGTGGCTGCAGGCATTTTTGGAGTCCAGCTAAAGGGAAGTTGAGTGGGATATCTCTGGTTTAGATTTTGTGAATATGTTTATGTGATTTGCAATCACTTCCAAGTCCTGGTTTAGGAATAGCTTCCAGGAACATGCCTGCTACCCACTGTGTTGACTCATCTGCATAAACGTGCAAGATCTGTGGGCATAGCCAAATAAAAATGTGCCCCTAGGGCACCTTGCACCAGAAGACAGGTAGTGGAGGAGAAACAAAGTTTGAAAAGTATGGAGCCAGAGACCATTTGTAGAAAACCCTCCTAGTCATTAGATATGTAAAATTGTAACTGACCCAAACTGGGTTCATTTACTCATGCACAATGGAAAGCCAAACACTGAAGCATCGAGTTTTTGCAGAAGCATTGAGTTTATTGTCAGGCGGCTAAAACAAGGAGACCTGAGTCAGACTCAAATCTGTCTCCTTGAGCTGGGGGTTGGAGCAGGTTTTATAGTTAGAGGGTAATGAGGTGTGATCTGACTGGATCCTGCCATAGGGTAATGTCAGGGTCAACCTTATTGGATCCTGGGTCCTGCCATGTCATGTCGGCTTCTTAATTCAGTCTCCACTCCTTGGTCCAAGCACTTAGGTTCTGCCTGTGATTGCATGCTTGGTTCATCTGGGCATGCTCAGGTTATGTTGATGTCAATGCTACCAAGAGCCCTTCTTTCTGTACTTGATAATTTGTGCCCCTTTAATGACTAACTAGCACATAGGTATCTGACGCCTGAGCAGTATGTTGAAATAGCAAACTAGGCTTTGTGCTTTCACAATGCTGACAATATTATATGTTATGGGACATGCTGGAGGCCAGATGTTGCAAATGACCATTAAACTTTACTAACTCTATGATCTTTGAGTTCCTTTCTTAGGAAACAGTTACTGTCTCTCAAGAAAACATCAAGGAGCTAAAAATTTCCAGACCTTTGACCACAGACTCCGTGACACTAAGACACTCCATCCATCATAGGCATTCGACATCTGAATTAGTTCACCTGCTGATCCCATGACCTGTACCCACACACGGCTTGTGCACAATCCCTGCTACAGGACATGGCCACATTCTCTACCCCTCTATAAAAACCTCCATCCCCAGTTAGTTGGGGGGTGGATTTGAGACTTATATCCCATCTCCAGGCTAACACCACCTGCAATAAAGCTCTTCTTCCCCGGCAATACTCATCTCAGTGATTGGCTTTCTGTGCAGTGAGCAACTAGGCTCTGACTGAGCCCCTTTGTTTTGATAACAGTGTGACCTTCAACCTGGGGGTCCATGGCAACTGAAAAACTCACAACTTTGTTACATAAAAGTTAAACCAGATTGATCTGATGCAGTTACAAAATGATAAACAGCAAATTTGGTTCTCATCTATGTCTGGTCAGCATGGAAGTTCTCTCCTATGAGGAATAAACTCCAATAGTATTGTGGTGGCTCACACAGTGTCAACTTAGCTCTGCTGGAACCACATCTCCCCAAATTTCCTTGCCTGAGTGGTTCCAGGTTGGGGTTGTTCACAAGAGACATTTGCTTGTGATCTGGAAGGTAGAGATGAAGCAGCAGCCATGATGTCATACAGGTTGGTGTGGGTCACCAGGCACTGTGGCCATGTGAGCCGCTGGGAGTCAGTGGGCTCACCCTGTTGGCACCAGGCAATCAGCATTAACTTCTTCCCTTGTAGGATTGTTTACAGATCTCATTACATTCACATCTACTCATTTTTTTCAACTCAAACAAACATCTGTTGACATGATTCCTGACCTTAGAAGGTGTCTTAAAGAAATTCTGACCCATGTGGCAACATGAATGAATCTTGAGGACATTATGCTGAGTGAAATAGCCAGACACCACAGGACAAATACTGTATGATTCCACTTATAGGAGGAACCTAGAGTAGTCACACTCATAGAGGCAGAAAGTAGAATGAGTTTTGCTAGGGGCTAGCAGGAGGGGAAATGGGAAGTTAGTGTTTAATGGGGACAAAGTGTCAGTTGGGGATGATAAGAAAAGTTCAGGAGATAGATGGTGGTGATGGTTGCACAACAGTGTGAATGTACTAATGCCATTGAACTGAACTGAAAATGGTTAAAACGGTAAATTATATGTTACGTGTATTTTACCATGCAAGGAAGGAGAGATTTCTTTTCTTCGCCTATCCCTAGGTTCATGGCTGGGACCCCTGTAATAAGAGACAAATTAACAAAAGAAAAGCATACACATTTATTTAATATAAATTTTACCCGACATAGGAGCCTTCACAAGAAAATGAAGACCTAAAGAAATAGGGAAATCTGTGTATTTTTACGCTTAGGTTTGATGAAGAGTGGATAGTCTGGAGAAAAATGATTGGAGGACAAAATGGTCTGATCTAAGAGCAAAAAACTGGGGGGATTTAGCAAGGCTTGTTTGTTCCATTTCTTCACTGTGTCTTCACAGACAATGTTCCTTTCCTCTAGAGACAGGGAGGGCACTTCTTGAATGAGAATCTTATAACCTGTTTCAGAAAAGAAGGGCAAGAGGCAGGTCAGAGCCACGTTCCTGCTTCTGCGGTTTTCTCAAATGCCGAGGGGCTATGTTTTGGGGAAGCAGATCCTCAACCCTATCAACTACAATATAAAAAATTTTTTTTAAAGAAGCCATCTGCCTAGTGAAAGAGGCAGACAGGTAAATGGGGAAAGGATGGGTTCTGAGTTTTGCTGGTGATATGGGGACAGGCGTACAGAAGTAGAAAGGATGTTGCAATCCCTTCTGCGTGAGAGGGGCAGGGAACCGGGGGCTTCGCAGAAAAGGGGATGGCGACCTGGAACGTGGAGACTTAATTGGTGAAAGTATTTAGGGGAAGAGCAGAGCAGGCAGAGAAGACACAGCGGGGCTCTGAGGGATAGTCCGGGGCCAGACTGTACATGACCTGAATGCTCAAGTCTTAGCCAGTGTTGCTCTCAACAAATCAGGCCTCCTGAATGGAAGTGAGTTATGTTTTTACCACGTGGTCTTGTAATTGTAATGAAACTTAACTCTAAATGTTAATCTTAGAAATATTTGGCTTTCGTATTGGCTCCACCCAAAAAGATACTGGATAAAAATATCTAATCGATCCGTAGTTTACTGTAACATTTAACTTTCAAGTTGTAAAGAACAGGAACGATTAGGAAAATGAAGCCACATTATTCTTTCGTTATGAACACCAAAGGCTCTTTATCAGAATCCATTTTTTCCTTCCTTTTGGTGTCTGGCCAATGTAGGTTATTTTCACCAAAGTTGAGTCTCAAAGGCTGAGCGGGGCCGGTGTCACTGATTTAAGACTTCAGAATACTGCACTTAGAAAGAGGCATATTAGAAGTTCTGTGGAATGATTTTTAAACAGTGTCACAGATAGAACTACACTCTGAGAACATCCATCCCTCCTGCTGCTATGATACAAAACCCTCCCAGCCTCACCTCCTGGCAGAGCTGCCTTTGATAATGGTGATGACTCTGTCTGGCCTCCTTGGGGAGAGAGGAAGGGACTGTCTCTCAAATTTAGGCCAAATGCAGAATAACTAACGACCACACTGTGGGTCTTCCAGGGTCATAGCTTCCTCTCTATAAACTGAGGCAGTTAGACTAGATGACCTCTAAATCCTTTTCTTATCTCAGCTGCCAGAACTGGGCTGCAGCGCCCCCTACTGTCAGAAGGCAGATGGTGCCCTGCACCCCCTGGGGCTCTCCAGACACCTCTCCCCTGGTCCCCTCTTTTTTTTCCCCAGGGAGAACTTATTCACTTCTAATTACTAGATAATGCACTCGTATATGATTGTTGAATGTCATCCCTGCGAGAGGAGGGGTTTTGGCCTGTTTCGTTCACCAATGTATCTCAAGCACCCGGAGCAGTGCCTGGCCCCTGACAGACACCTAAAACATATTTGTTGAATTCAAAGTGTTGAATCTTGCAGCATCTCCTGCCACATTTAGTCCTTCTGTAATTTCCCCTGTTATCACTTTGTAGGTTGATCATTATTTGTTCCCCAGTTGTTGTTTCTTAATTCCCTAGCGTGGCTGCCTGAATAATGGTCCCCAAGGATGTCCACGTCCTACTCCCTGGAACCTGTGAATATGTTACTTTGTAGATGTGATTTAATTAAGGATCTTGCGATGGGGGATTATCCCAGATTATCTGAGTGGGCCCAACGTGATCACAGGTTCCTCACAAGAGGGAAGTTGGAGAGTCCAGTCAGAGGGACAGATGTGTGATGTGGAAGCAGAAGTCCGAGTGATAAAAGGCCTGAGCCAATGAAAGCAGGTGGCCTCTAGAAGCTGGAAAAGGCAAGAAAAGGGCTTGTTCCCGTGAGCCTCCGGAGAGAACACAGCCCTGGCAGCACCTTGGTTTTATCCTCGTGAGGGCTACTTCAGACTTCTGGCCGTCAGAACTGTAATAGGAAAGTTTTGTTGTTTTAAGCCACTAAGTTTGTGAGAATGTATCTGTAGGGACCAAGGGAAGGCTTTCCCTCCATCCTCTGAAGGTTCATTGAAAATGAACTGACAGCAGACAGAGTAACAGGGGAAAAGGCATACAGATGTATTTAACATACATAAACACATGTCACTGCCTGAAATTATACTCTACATTTATGTATTGCCTGCCATTACTGTCGTTTCTTTGTTTATGGTTTGGTTCTTTCCATGAAGGTGGGAACTGAGTTTACTTTGTTTGCTGCTGTATTTTCAATGCCTAAAATGATGTTCATTGAATGAATGACTGAGAAGTTGACTAAGAAAATGCAAGAAATTGTTCAGCAGCACTTTGGCCTACCTCGCAGAAGAAATAAGGGATAGCAATCCAAATGCAGTTTTAAATGATGAGATAAACAGAAAAAACAACGCAGCGGTCCCAGGTGGTTAGTCGTAAGTGTGAGGGGGCAATTGCAAAGGTGACTTGTAAGGGCAGTGGAGGCCCAGGACTCATGTCCAGCTTCAGAAATAATCCCTGGGCTCTCTCTCTGCAATTCAAGTATTGGGAAAATAAAAGAAGTTGTTGGTTTTCCACAAGAATCTATTAAGAATTTTGGTTTTTAGCTTACAGAATCAGTGGAACAGTCCCCTGTATTGGCCACTACCAGGCAACCCTTTGAAAAATAAATAATCATAACATGGGAGAGAATGTGTGTGCAAGGTGATTCATTACATCATTATTTGTTATAACAAAATATTGGGAAAATATCTAAACCACCAGCCTTCATGCCATCCCTGTGAATTTGACTACTGCAGGGACCTCATATAAGTGGAGTATATTCTTTTGTAACTGATTTATTTTACTTAGCATAATGTCTTCAAGGCTCATTCATATTTTCTTGTATTCGTTTTTTTTAACTCTGGAAGGATTAAATAGTGCTGATGACAGGAATTACCTGTTGGGGAAAGTCAGAATAGAGCAAGAGAAGATAAGGGATAGGAAAGGTTTTCGCTATATTCCTTTTTGCAATTTTTAAATTTTTGAGCCACTGACTCAACTTACTCAAAATGCTAAATTTTGAACAATTTGAACAATAAAGTGAAAATAAGAAAAGAAAAACTGCAGTCTCA
Organism: Propithecus coquereli; assembly: GCF_000956105.1. NCBI lineage: Eukaryota > Metazoa > Chordata > Mammalia > Primates > Indriidae > Propithecus > Propithecus coquereli. Next base: position 1,773,582 of record NW_012146301.1, on the reverse strand, counting down.
CCTTCCCGAAGCTGTGGGTCACTAACTAGACCTAACCCAGAGCCCCCTAGGCACTGTCTTTGTATACGGAGTGTGATACCATGTGTAGTTTTGCATCTTGGTGGCTGGGGAGTTTTGTGTTGGTTGCACATCCCACACAAGATTAAAAACTCCTGAAGTCCAGTCTGTGTTTCACACAGAGCGGGGGCCCAGTGACTTGCACCGTTGACCGAGAGAACTGGCAGCCTCTGCGGAGGGGACACTTGGTAAGATGTGTAATGTTGAACTATATAATGAAGGCTGTTTGGTTAAGACCCTCTGGGTTGTGTGGAATTATCTTTAATGCACCAGACAAGAAGATTGTTAACCAGCCTTATTACCAACAATTTCCTATTACCACGGTAGGGAAGGCAGATGATTTGAGGATTATCCAGACGCTGACAAATCCCCTGGGCCCTGACAATCTCATTTAGAAAAGAATCAAATCTGTTTATTGCTGATAATAGATGGCATGCCCACAGGTTTGCTTGTAAGGCATATGCACATTGCTTTTTTTTTTTTTAGCAACAGGAGTCAAACTTGAATTCATCCTGATAAACTAGACATTTGGAACTTTGTATAATCGAATTGCTCTGAGCTGTTCCTTAATCCCCATTTGCTAACCCTTTGCACTGCTGCCCACAACGGCATAAACTTCATCCTTCCAGGATTGCAAACTGGTCCATCCAACAAAGGAGCCTCATAATTGTTCATCTGCCTGAGATTCTGTAGTGTACTCTTCCTTGTTTTTGTTTGTTGTTCTAAGAACTAGCTAAATAAAAGAGCAACGCAAATCTTAAATTTGTCCCTGTGGTAAAGTGAACTCTCTGGAATCAAAGTCCATTTCTGCATTCATTTGTGTTCACAGCGACAGGTACAGTGGCAAACACACTGTGTTTATTTTTTAAAGTAAACACATAGAGCCATGTCTGCTTATTTCTGCTTGCCAATATAATCTCACAAAGCCCCTGACTCTGTGATGATGATATGTAGCTCTCCAGAAAGATGTTTTGAAGACAAAACAGCATAGAGCACACGGTCCCCATGTCTCTTGCCTGAGTCACTATAGTCCTTAAAAGATAAATGATCCCACTCCTTGCCTTTTCCTACATGTAAGATAATGCCTGATAGGGTTAGTGATGATACCTCTATAGTCTATAACCAGAAGTTCTCTTAACTCCAAACCTTGATGACATCCTGCTTTAATATAACTTCTGAGCAAGTCTGATGTGGTTTTGTGCATACTGAACCCCCCCTCCCCCCTGTGTATAAGCAGTGGACTGACACACTATGCAGAGCAGTCTGAAGGGGTGCTCTAAAGGGCTGCTCCTGGGCTCTAGGCCTCGGTCTATAGTCCTCAGTAAGACTTCTAAATAAAACTAACTTTAATTCTTTAGAAGCTTGATTTTTTTTTATGTTTAGTCAACAACATAATATGTTCTCAAAAATGTTTATGGGATCGCCTTGTTCATAAACTACCATAATCACTCCAGCGAAATGCTTTCAGATATCTGAATTTTGGTAGACAACATCTGGAAAACAGAATAATAATTTATTTAAATTACATCTGTAATTCCTTTTGATTATAAGAAACAAAATGCCATATGCCAAATTCTAAACCTATGCATGTTGCTAATATTTAATCCTATCTATCCATAATATTGCAATGAATGTGATTATTTTTTAAAGTGTCTGCACAAGAAAAAATTCCTAAGCATAAGTTAATGTCTCCCTTAGCAGGATCCGCCTGACCCTTAAAGGTCTTTTGACTACTTCCGTATGTAAGTTGCAGATGAAATTCGATACAGAAGCCCCAGACTCAGGTAACTCTAGGTGCCTATACTGCTCCTGCTCCTCTGGGGCCCATCAGTACTAGCGTAAGGAACAAGACCAGTTATTGGCATCTAAGGTCATCCTTTTTCATCTCTTCCATTTTGGTTCTAATTTTCCACCAAGTGAAACAATATCACTAGCCATATGATTTCCAGCATTCAAACAAAGCCCCAGATGGAGGTTTTGTTATTAGTTTCCTTAGAATTAGAAAAGTTTTAGAATTTGTCAGGCGAAAAATGACAAACTGTTAAGCATCTGTTTCCCCCTTTTTAAAAAATCCCATTTAGGGCCAGGTGCAGTGGCTCACGCCTGTAATCCTAGCACTCTGGGAGGCCGAGGTGGGAGGTTCACTCAAGGTCAGGAGTTCAAGACCAGCCTGAGCAAGAGTGAGACCCCCGTCTCTACTAAAAATAGAAAGAAATTAGCTGGACAACTAAAAATATATAGAAGAAAAAATCCCATTTAGTATTACATCGGTAATAATATATGTTTGTTTTAGACAAATTGAATCATGCAACAATAAGTAAATAGGGGCATGGGTAGAAAGCTAACATCCGTATGGTTTGAATGTCCCCTCCAAAACTCATGTTGAAATTTAACTGCCATTGTATTAAGAGGTGGGAACTTGAAGAGGTGATGGATTCATGCCACTATTGTGGGAGTGGGCTCCTGATAGAGGATGAAGTCCAGTCAATTTCCTCTGTGTCATGCACTCACTCACCTTCTGCCATGTTATGTTGCAGCTCTAAGTCTTTTGCCAGAAGCCAGAGCTGTGCTCTTGGACTTCTCAGCCTCCAGAACTGTGAGACATAGATTTCTTTTCTTTTAAATTACCCAGTCTGTGGAATTCTGTTATAGCAACACAAAATGGACTAAGACACACCTGAAGGTAACTATTACTATAGTGATGCCTTTATTATAGACATGTCTTATGTATTTTTAATGCATGTGTGTATATCTCTCTACATAGATGGCAGATAGAAAATACCCACATGTATAGTCCTTAGCAAAAATAACATCACAAATATACACTGTTTTGAAACTTATTTTTCTCCCTACAATAAACCACTGGAACATATATTTTAGGTAATATTATAAAACCCCAATACACATGAGGATATTCAGATTTTTTGTGGGAAAGAAACAAAATTCATATGTAAAAATACTAAAGACAAATCCAGAGAAAGTGCCTATGTAAGCTGAGAAAATAAGTTCAGAGTATTATGAAGTTACTTTTCTTTAATTCAAACTTTTTTACTCTGGTAAACTTTGAAAATATGTTACACCATAAATTCTTCATAAGAATATAGCTGGGAAATTCTCCTACTGCCGTGCAGTCTTAAGCTTAAAGTTTGCAAAATCTAGTTTTTGCTTCTTCTTTTTCTTCTTCTTCTTCTTTTTAAAAAGCCTTTTAATTTAACTTATTGACCCCAGTATTTTTGCTACATCCATTGCTAGGATCAAATCATTATACTTTTCAAAAGCGTTCCTTTAACCTGAGGTCAAACGAATGTGAAATATGAGGAAGTTATAAAAAGACTGAAATCTAGAACACCCATAACCCTGATGTACTTTATCCAAATTTTTGTAACTTTGAAGTGCACTGAATACAGAAAGAATGCAGAGCTTTTATTTTTCCAGCCAGAGAAACCACACACAAAAAAAGAATAAAAAAGTATTTCTTTCTCATTTCTGTAGTCAACCTCTCAATCCAAAAAAAGGAAGTGGGGGAGGATCCAAGTCAAACCAACAAAAATAAACTGTTGCCATTGTTTACTAAGAAAATAATTCCTGGAGATATTTTCCCCCAAAGAGCCAAAAAAAAAAAAAAAAAAATCACAAAGAAATCCTTGGCTCAGTTTATTTCCTAGAGGAGAAATTGTTTAACATTTGTTTATTTTGTAAAAAATACCAATAACAAGTGGGCCCAGAAAATTCCTCCTCCCCTTTGTGTGGTGGGAAAGCAGGAGCCAGGCTAGGCTGGGCCTGCAGTTGGAATAGTTTGCTGCCTGGAATTGCCTGATCTTGTCCGACTTCTGTAGGATTCTCAAGGTCCATGAACTGTGTCCCACATGAATAACTCAAAGTCCCAAAGTGAGAGGTTGGATTGGATGCATGGGGTGAGACCAGACAATGGAGGACTTTGAGGTCCAGGCAGTGGAGTTTAGACTTGATTCTCTCTGTGTGGTGGATTGAGTTGATGATGCCAATTGTTCCCTCTTCGCTGCATCCACAGCTTTGTCGTAGGCTCAGTGTGGGTAGAGTATACCTCCTTGTCCCTTGCCTTTGAGCTTGGCCAGTGACTGTGTGTCAGCTACAATTGTAGGCCTTGCCCTGCTGTGTTGCTGCCATCGCTATGAGAAGAGCATGTCTTAGCAAAGCCCATTATGACAAGGAGGTGGCCCCACTGTGAAGCAGAGCTGCCAGCTGCCCCACTTGCAGCAGAGCCCACCACCCGGCCCAGCCAGATTGGCCGAACCTCAGCAGACACATGAATGCATCGGCAATAATAAATATCCACAGTGTTGAGACTCTGAGTTTTGGAATACTCCGTTGTGCTGCATTGTGCAGTAATACAAATTGATACATACTGGGAAGCAAAAAGAATCAATTAAAAAAATACTGTATGGGCCAGGCACAGTGGCTCACGCCTGTAATCCTAGCACTCCGGGAGGCCGAGGCAAGAGGATTGCTTGAGCTCAGGAGTTCAAGACCAGCCTGAGCAACGGCAAGACCCCATCGCTACAAAAAATAGAAAAATTAGCCAGACATGGTGGTGCACGCCTGTAGTCCCAGCTATTAAGGACGCTGAGGAAGGAGGATCTCTTGAGCCTAGGAGTTTGAGGTTGCAGTGAGTTATGATTATGCCATAACACTCTAGCTGGGGCAACAGAGCAAGACCCTGTCTCAAAAAAAAAAAAAATACTGTATGGAGTTTAATGTGTGGCTGCATATAGGATAGACTGAGGTGGGGGGCAGACAGTGCAGTGGTCCAGATGCCAGGTGATGAGCCCATGAACAAGTGGAAGACATTGTGGAGGTGAGAAGGAACAGGAAGAGTAAGGAGATCAACAAAGCACTGGCTGCAAGGATGAGAAAAAAGGCTGAGTCAATGGAAGATGATGCCAAATTTTCATACTTGGGAGACCAAGAAAATGGTGATAAATTCCAGAGATGTTGAAATTTGGACATAATTTTAGGAAAAATACTGAGCTTACTTAGGACATGGTGGGTTTGAAGTGACAGCATATAATCGGATGGCAGTGTGGCATAGTGAGAGAGCACTGGCTTTAAATAGCCCTGGCTGCTGGTTCTGGCTTGGCCTCTTGCAAGGTGTGGGGCTTTTCCAAATAACTTAGTCTCTGAGCCTCAGTAACGCCCCCTGGAACAGCTGTTGAGGGTGATGACCGTGCAGGTGGATGGTGACGTGGACCTGGTTGGGTGTTTGGTCTGCTCAGCATCTCTGCCTTTGGGAAAGGCCCTCCACTGGCTGGTGGGACTGTCATTCACATGACCACCTCCTCTGCCACCATGAGGGACGCCAGCAAGGGCACGTGACCCACCCAGGCAGTCGGAGTCTATGTTATGGAGATGATATGAATATTTGGGGAGAAAGAGTTCTCTTCTTCTGATATAAAGAGGAGTAAGGACACTGCAGGCCCGGTACCGGTCCCATGACACCCCATCCCCGGTCTGTGGAAAAACTGTCTTCCATGAAACCAGTCCCTGATGCCAAAAAGGCTGGGGATTGCTAATCTAGGCTGCTTTGGGGAGAGAGGTTGCCTGGGAATGAAGCTCACACAGAGAAAAGCAAAGACGAGAGATGGAGAAAGAGAGAAAGCGAGAGAGAGTGCCTTGTTGATATTGTTTGAGCCCTTAGATTGAACGGTGACAATCATTGGACTTTTCAGCTACATGAACCAATATGCATATATTTTTAAATTATTTATTTAATTTAGGTTTTAAATTAAGGTAGTTTGTGTTGGGTTTTGGCTCTTAAAACCAAGAGTCCAAATTCAGCAGGTATTCAAGAAACAGTAGCTAAACAACATTAGCTAAACAGTAGCTAAACATTCCAGTGGGGAATGGCCCACTTACAGCTCGTCTGAGGTTACATTCCCTTCTGCCTCCTATAAATGGCTTAAAGCCAAATGGCAGCAGAACAGGTACGGAGAAGTCTGCAGCCTTGGAACAGACGTGGATTCATGGGCCTTTAAAAGACGGGTGAAGAGATTCACACCACCAGATATGAAGACATAGCACAAAGCTGTAGTAATAACAATGTGCTGTTGGCAGAAGAACCAACAAATAAAGCAGTGGAGCAGAATAAACAGCTCAAACACAGATCTGTTGACATGTTGTGGACAACACCACCAACCTGAAGGGAAGGACAGATTACGTACTAGGTGGTGCTAGGAAAACTGGTTTACTCTATGGAGGAAAATAAACACTAGATACAAAGGTCAATTTTAGATAATCCAAAATTTAAATGTGAACGTAAAAATATAAAACCAATAGGAAAAAATGTTCAATAACTTTGTCATCTTTTTTTTCCTTAATTTGTTTATTGTAAGATAATTTACAAATATCATGCTATCTTCAGTAATTCAAACAATGGAGCAACAACTTCTTCTGACAAAACAGCGGTACATTAAAAACCAATCAGCTGGCTGAATTTTCCTTCTTTACCTCTTATCTGAGGATGGAACTTGATTTTCATGAATCCAGAGCTGCAGCACCAGAGATAATTTCAATCAACTCTTTTGTGATGACAGTTTGGTGGTGTGGTTGAATGTCAAAGTCAATTTATCAATCATCTCAGAAGCGTTCTTGTTGGTGTTGTCCATGGCTGTCATCCTAGCACTCTGTTCACTGGTGGTAGACTCCTTCAAAGAGTAGTAGATGATGTTAGCCAGATTGTATTCTTGGTAATTCTGCAGCGCATCGACACCAATATCATTGTAGATACTCACACTCTCAGCACTTGCAATGGTATTAAGGGAGAAGATGGGTTTTTCTTCTGTCTTATAGGAGATGACAGACCTGAACCGATTAAAGATGATAGAGCCTTCATCAAACTCATATCCAGAATTTAGTAACTCAAGGGCAATGACTGACGCATCTCCGAAAGTTGAGGGCTTTCTTCCCACTTCTTTGAATGTCACCAGAAACTGGTCAGAATGAGTCCTATGAAGTATGTCCCTGATTTTATCACGAATTCCAACAATCATAACTTCTTTCCCGGCCGCTGTGAGCATAGCCACCTCACTTTTCATCTGCTTAGCAACTGAGGAATGGATAGCACCACAGAGCCCTCTATCTGAGGACACACCAATAAGGAGGTGCTTCTTCTTGTCTTCGGGCGCCTTAATATCAGCTTTTTCATACAGAGCCAAAGATCCTATTCTGTACACTCGAGCTGGTTTCAGCTCCCTCTCAGCTCGGGCGTATTTTGCTGCTGCTACCATTTTCATACACTTGGTAATTTTCTGGATGTTTTTGATGGACTTTAGTCACCTGGTAATATCTTTCAAAGTTGCCATATTTCGAACTTGGACCCATTACGGCTGCAAGGCCCAGGCCGAAACCCCCTGTGACACCTGCCCGAGAGAACATGGTGGTAGGAGCCCCGCTGAAGGTCACTCCTAACTTTGTCATCTTGAGGTTGGGAAGAATTTCTTACATACATTCTAAAGGCATAAGCTATGAGGCAAAAATTCGACGGATTTGAACCTATCGAGGTTAAGTTGTTCTGGTCAACAAAGGACACCATAGACAGAGTGGGAGAAGATAGCCGTATGACAAAATCCAGTAAGGAATTCTATCTAGAACAGAGGCCAGCAAACCATGCCCCATGGGCCAAGCCAGCTCTGCTATCTGCTTTTGTAAGTAAAATCAAAGTTCTATTGGATCACAGCCCTACCCATTCATTTTGTATTGTCTATGACTGTTTTCATGCTACAGAGCTGAGTTGGGGCAGCAGAAAATATCTGGTGTACAAGGCCTAAAATATCCACTATCTGGACCTTTACAGGAAAAGCTTATCAGTACCTTATCTAGACTATACAAGGAAACCCTAGAATACAAGGAAAATGTCTGGGCCAAGGATATAAAAAGAAAAATATGAAGAAATGTTTAACCTCACTATTTGTAAGAGAAATGCAAATTATATAAAACAATGAAATACCACCTTACACCCACAACATAGGAAAAATTAGAAAGTCACATGATAGCAATTGTTAACAAGGTTGTAGGGAAATGGATATTATTATGTACTGCAGGTGGGAGTGCAGACTCTGTAGCCTTCTGGAGAACAGCCTAGAAGATCTCAGTAAAATTCATGTGTGTACACCCCATGACCCAGCAAGCCCACCCCTGGGTGTAACACTGAGAAACTTATACCCAGCTCTGAAAGAGAACATGAACAAGGATGTTCATCCTGGCAGTCTGTGGTAGCCGGCTGCTAGCGCCAGCCCAGCAAGGTGAGGTGGAGGAAAAGATAAACAAAGCATCGCTGGTGCTCGCGGACAGGGCCAGGCAGCAGTTAGCCATGAACTAGAGGTACATACGGCTGTGTGGGTAGACCTAAACATACCGGGGAGGAGAAAAGACAGAGACAGAATGAGGTCCCTAGCCCAACACTGTGTGTGTCTATCTATGTATCTATCTATACACACAGACACATAATACATACACAAAACAATTCTATGTGCTCTTCAAAATTCTGTATGTGTCCAAGAACATACACCAAAGACATTACAGGGGATGGGGTAGAGTGGAAATGGAAAGAGAAATTAAGAGAAAATTAAAGTAAAAGAAGAGAAGGGCCTCATGTACACAGATGATAATGGAATGAGCTGAGCTCTGTGAACCTGAGGTCCACACGTGCGGCTATGAGCCCGAGGATCAGAGGAAGTGCCAGTGGCTTCTGGACTGGAATAGAACTTGGCAAATAGATGGGGCTAGAGATGAGGATCTGAGAGTTCTCTGCAGAGTGCTGGCCCTGGAGCCCCGACGCGAGGGCATGTTCACAGGCACACGTGTAGCTTGACTGGCTCTTCTCTTGCGGGGGATCCCGTTTGCACCGGGTACTGTTTTATGGCCTCTGCGCTCCAGATCACCCTTCCTTGCCCCGCTACGTGACACTGGAGCTGGATCCAGTAAACGTGCCTCCTTTGCCACCTGCCACAGTGTTAGGTTTTGTCAGTAGCAGGCCCTGGAGAGCCCCTGCAGGTGGTGAGGGCTTTCTCCCTGGTCCCAGTGTTTTTCCTCTTGGTGCCGCAGCACAGTAGCCAGGGAGAGACCCAGGGACACAAACCCTCCAGGAAGTTTCACTGTCACCCAGAGGGTGGCCTTCAGAGAGTTTCACCAGCACCCAGTGGGTGGTTTTCCGCTTGCCAGTGTGGCCTGCAGCACCTCAGCAAAGTCCTGCCCCAGCTGCGGCCACTTCACTTAATCAGTGTGTCCTTCCTCGCAGCCTTGGAGGCACCGTCTTCCACATTTGTCTTCCTTGAGTGTTTGGCCTCAGCCCTAGAGGTGGCGGTTTCTCCTACGTCTGCTATTCCTGTATTGTGTTTTGTTTTGTTCTTAATCGAAGATCCCTTACTGGACCTGCCCCCATGAGTGGTCATGATGGGGGGCTGGGGGGTGTGGGGGGGAGGGGGAGGGACCAGCGGCATGGGGAGGGCTCATCTTCACAACACTCCATTTACACACAGAACCGAACGGACAAGCATAGTGTCACTGTCACGGTTAGAAGTTGGCAGCATGAGATGGGGAGGAAGGGGGGAATCGGGGTGTCACTAAAAAAAACACAGTCTCCCCCCAAACTGGGGTGCCCGGTGGGAACTTGGTCTGCTTCAATCCAAGAGGAATCAAAAGATCAAAAGTGGTTTGGGAAGGCCAGACAGTTGGGGATGGAGGAAGGAGGAAGGTCCAGGGTAGAGGCCCTATTTGACAACTGGGTGAAGGGGTTGTCCTCCCCCACTGGGATCCCCCAGCCCCTTCAGTCTGGGAGGAAAGGGCGGCCTGCATTCCCCCATCCAAGTCTGGGGCTGCCAAATGCTCCAGGCAGGGGGCCAGAGGGGCTCCAAAGGCCTGCCCTCGAGGAATGACGGCGCTGTCCCCAGCTTCTCTTAGCAGTTTGCTTGTGATTCATGCTTGAGCCTCATCAGCATCTCCTTGATGATGTCCTTGGAGCTGGCAGAGGTCATTTTGCTCTTAAGGGGTACAGACTCAGGGGCCCAGAAGGTAAACAGCAGGTCCTTCTCCTTGCTCTCCTTGGTCTCACAGGTTGGTCACAGAGGGCAGCCTTGTCTGGCAGCATCTTAACAGAGGCGGCATAGGGTCATCGACAGTCTGGTCCGCACTGCCCACCGGGATCTCTGTGCCCTCTCCAGGATGATGTTCTTGTCACCATTCAGGCAGAACAGCACTATCTTCTCCCACTTCTTCACCTCCTCTGACATCAACAATTTGTGCACCTTCGTGTCATCAGACACCTTCACGTTGCCATCAGAGACAGCTGCACCAGAGGCCACGTTTCTGGATGTGAAAGGGAGACGTGAGCCACTGCAGCTGCCACTGGATCCTCTATTCCTGCATTTTTAGGGTTCTCTTTACTCCTCTTAGTAGTTATCACAACTACTAAGAGGTTCATTTTATGTGTCAACTTGACTGCGACAGGGTGCCCAGATATTTGGCCAGATTTTTTTCTGGTGCATCTGTGAGGGTGTTTCTGGGTGAGATTAACATGTGAATCAGAAGACTGAGATCAGATCACCCTCCCTAATGTGGGTGGGCCTCTTCTGGTTAGCTGGAGGCCTGAAGAAAACAAAAAGGCTGACTCTCCCCCAACTAAAGGGGAATTCTTCCTGCCTTCAGCTCAAAGGGAAACATCAAAACATCTGCTCTTCCAGGGTCTGGAGCCTGCTGGCCTTCGGACTGGAACTATACCATCACATCTCCTATCACCAGATTGGGACTTGCCAGCCTCCATAACCTCATGAGCCAATTTCTTGTAATAAATCTCTTTCTAATCTACATATAATACATAATAGTATGTATATATACACAGATAACCCTTCATAAATATATGGTTATATGTAATATATAGATATATCCTATTGGTTCTATTTCTCTGGAAAATCCAGACTAACACAGTGGTTAATTCTCTTTTCACTAATTTAATAATTCTTTATATAAATTTTCCCTGTTGAAACTGCTGGTGTGGTTTCTTCTCCTGACTGGGCCCTGACTGCCACACCATCCTCACAGTAAAACAACAAGCGACAGCACAAAACGAACCTTCCCTCTCTTTCTTACCCTTCACAGCTGACACGTATTGCCTCCCTTTTCTCATCTCAACTCACTGCATCAACTCTCCCCATTGAATCTGACATTTCATCGGCAAATTCCTAATCGTCCAAAAAGGCACCTTACATAATTTTCTTTCTTACTTACCTCCTTCTGAAAACATCTTTCTCCCCGGTTTCCCCACAACGTTTCAGGCCATTCCTTTGGAAGCCAATATCATTCCTATACAGTAGCAAGACGAAGAATTTTGGAGTTAGGCAAAACCGTACCGAAACCCTTGCTCTGACATTTATACGCGGTGTTACCTTGACCTTTGTGAGCCTTGGTCTGCCTTCTCATCTGTAGATTTGGAATAGTAACAGTAACACCTAGCGTGCAGGGTTGTTTTAAAGAACAAATACGGTAATTTGTGTAAAGCGTCAAAGCCTAGAGCCTGGCAAACAGTAGGTGCTCAATTAAAGTTAGCTGCTGTGTTCTCCTGAGGGCCCTCGTCCACCCCTGAGCAGGTGTCGGTGACGCTACGCTCCTTCTTCTCCCTCTACGCACTTTCCTGAGCAACCTTAGCACACTGGGGCTTTAACTACCACCTACTGACACAGGCACGACTCTGGAGTCTCGACCTTCCTCCTAGACTTCGCGTCTAACCCAGATTGACGTCTAATGTCGCCTGAGCCCCTATCATACCCCAGAACCCCTTTGTGAACCCTACAACCTTCAGGAGTTCCTTGCCTGTGTCTCCGTGTATTTCGGCCACAGCGGACCGGACTAGAGACGGGAGCCGGGTCAGGAGCCGCCATCTTAGGCCGTGGTGCAAAGGCTCCGCCCACGCGGGGGGGCGGGCTGTGCTGACACACGACACGGAAGACCCGGCCAGACCCTCTCTGAATGTGACAGGGGAGAAACTCAGTATCAGCAGCCAGAACTGAAAGAAAACAAGAAAATCCAGTACGTAGCTCCCTCGTGGCTGTGAAACCTAGGGGTAAGCAGTAACAGTGAGGAGAAGCAGAAATAGTCACAGTAGAAGCAGAGATGTAGGGAAGCTCTGTGACACGCGTGCTGGAGTCCTAGAGCCGGTAGCAAAGGACACCTGACACTGGACTTCGGGAGTTCCTGGGAGTCACTGCTTGTCATGGAGAACATT
>NW_012146301.1:1740842-1760884 GCF_000956105.1 Propithecus coquereli | reverse complement strand
AAAAATGCTCATGCCCATTATGCCTCTGCAATAAATGCTGTCATCTGGAAAAGCTGAGAATCTTTGCTCCTTACAACCTGAGGGAGCTTAACCAACACACCTTCAGAGCTTCAGATCCATCTAGATTCATCCACGAAACTTACTATAGGTAGGGGACTAAAGATATCCTTTTCTGGATGAATGAATGAATGAATGAATGCATGAATGTATGCATACACACATAAAAGCGGGGGATTAAAGGAGGAATGAGCCAGGACAGGACATAGTGAAGAAGCAGATGGAAAGGCAGGGAAGAATTAAGACAGTGCACAAGCACAGTGGCATGCACTTGTGGTCCCAGCTACTCAGGAGGCTGAGGCAGGAGGATCACTTGAGCCCAGAGGTTGGAGGCTGCAGTGAGCCATGACCGTGCCAGTACACTCCAGCCTGGGAAACAGAGCGAGACCCTGTCTCTTAAGTAAATAAGAGGAATTAAGACAATGCATTGCTGCAGATGGCAATAGATTCAAGCTTTGGTTCTCCAACATCAGAATTATCTCAATGGCTTCTTAAAACCCAGATTGCCGGTCCCCCACCCCGTGAGCTTCTGACCCAGTAGGTCTGGTTCAGGCCTGAGAATCTGCATTTCTAACAAGTTCTCAGGTGAAGCTGACACTGCTGGTCTGGGAACCCCACTGAGAGACACCAGTGTTTCAAAAAGAAATGAATGTCTAAGAAAACCAAATACCTCACAGGCCTGGCAGGAAGTAATGAACGGATTGAGGGGATTTCTATGTTGTCAGTCCAGAGAGTGACTTTCAGAGGATAGCAGGTTTTGCTGTTTCCTACCTCCTGAAAAAATACCAAAATAGGTATTCCTGTCCCATTGTCGAACTTGGCAGGTAGGGAGGGTGAGTCCTCTTCATTCAAGCTGTTGTCACATTGTCCCCAGCACCGGGCCCCGACTAGGAGGACAGTCTGTGCCGGTTAATGGGTCATTCAGCGTCTGTCTTCCTCAGAATCCTGCACTTTCAGCTACAAGCCACCTCAGGTCAAAGGTGTTCAGTGCAATAGAGGCATGTGTGCTTGGAATCCGAATTTCAATAGAGCAGAAACTAAAAATAATCGAAATCACGTTGAAAGGAGGTGGAGAGAGTTATGTCCTGAACACAGCTATTCTTTGCCAGTCATCTAGGTTAGCGTCAAATTAGGACTGAGGCACTGAAAGCTCTAGAGCTCCCTCAGATGGACATTTTTATTTCAATTCTGTCCCCACCTCAGAGCACATTTCATTACTTACTAGCTATGGGACATTATTGGTTGCCTGCTGTATGCGTTTCCTAGGGCTGCTCTATAAAGTACAGGCACTGGGTAGCTTAAACAACAGAAATCGATTCTCTCACAGTTTTGGGGGCTACACATCTGAAATCAAGGTCGTGACATCAAGGGGCCCGATGTCTGTGAAATCCATGGGGGAGGGTCCTTCCTTGCTTCTTCCGGTTTCTCACGGTTTGCTGGCGATCCTCCGCCTGCCTGGGCTCGCAGGCGCACGGCGCCAATCTCTGTCTCTGTCCTCACCTGGCATTGTCCTGTGTGTCTCTGTGTGTGCATGTGGCATGCTCCTGTCCTTATAGGGGCACAATCATACTGCATCAGGGGCCCACCCGGCTCCAGCAGGGCCTCATCTTAACCAATTACATTGCAAAGACCCTATTTCCAAATAAGGTCACATGCTGAGGTACTAGGGGGTTACCTAGTACCTTTTCTGGAGGGGACACGACCCACAATTAACACCTACCCCAGACCCTTTACCATTTTCTCTTTTCTAATAAAACCTAGATTTTCCCAAAAAAAAAAAAAAAGAATAGCCTTCCTTTTTATGGTGAAGAATATTCCATCATATGTGTATATACCATATATTTTTTTTTTTTTTGAGACAGAGTCTCACTCTGTTGCCCGGGCTAGAGTGCCGTGGCGTCAGCCTAGCTCACAGCAACCTCAAACTCCTGGGCTCAAGCGATCCTCCTGCCTCAGCCTCCCGAGTAGCTGGGACTACAGGCATGCGCCACCATGCCTGGCTAATTTTTTCTATATATTTTTAGCTGTCCAATTAATTTCTTTCTATTTTTGGTAGAGACGGGGTCTCGCTCTTGCTCAGGCTGGTCTCAAACTCCTGACCTTGAGCGATCCACCCGCCTCGGCCTCCCAGCGTATATACCATATTTTGTTTATCCATTCATTCATTGATGGACATACAGGTTGTTAGGTCATTTCCACCTTTTGACTATGCTACTATGAATTTTTTCTCTTCTTTTTGAAAGAACTTAAAAATATTTCTCAGTAGGGCAACACGCACAATTTCGAGAATAAGAATTCTGCTTTGTCCTTCCCTCATCTTCTCAGAAACTAGAATCTGCCACCAGGCCCCCTGCTGCTGAAAGATGGCCGCCCTCCAGTGCACTGTGCTGCAGAATATGCCAAAGGAAACCTGGGCACCTCCCCTCCATCCCCATCTACTTCTATGTGAACTAGACAATCACCTGCACCCTCATTCCTCAGGAAATTAACTGGTCACCAAAGCCCAGGAGCAACCCCTCAGAACCTTCCAGAAAACCTAAGAAATTACAAAGTTAGTCTCCTGCCCCCTAAGGGGTCACCAAGTCGGAAGTCTGTGTTGTCAGCAGGATGTCCTCCTCCTCAGCCATGCAGGGGCTCAGATCTGCAGCTTCCACACGTGGGTGCCCACATGTGGGAGATGTCTATGGGGGTGTCTCTTCAGCCATGTTTGCCCACGAGGCTTGCTGGGCTCAGGCCCCTCTTGTACTCTAGGCCCTAAGCACCTTCTAAAACGTGTCTTTGCCAGAGGAGCCCACCAAACTCCATTTGGAGACAGAAAGGAGTTGGTGGAGACATGCTAGAGAGAGCTTGTCCCCCCAGGGACGTTTGCTCGCACAGACGGAGCATCCTGCCCACCTGGAAGCTTTGCCCTGTCGTGATTCCAAGGCGTTTACAGACCTTGGTAGCTTTGGCTTCCTACCCTGCCAGTGCTGACATGGAAACAACGGCATGAACTGAGGGCCATGCCCTGAGCTCTGTCCATTTCAATCAAGAGGCCACTTGGCTTTTTCGGGGAGCAAGTGCCGTGGTGGCAGGGAGTCAGACAGATGGTGCCATAAACAGAGCTCGACTCATTGCCCACCCTGACCGCTCCACATCCTGGCTCAGATTCCCGTTCAACTGCCACGTCCTCTCCTATATCTGATTGGTGTTTTCTGTTCACTAAAAAACTAGTAGATTTGGGCTCCTCAACCAGCAGGTCCTACGCTATGGGGATTGCTTGGTCAACCTCTAAACTGGTTTCTGCCACCATCCCTTCTCTTGACTGGAAGGGATTCAGGCTTGTTCCCTGCCCAACCCCCAGTGAGCAACTTGCACCCTCAAAATGCACTACAGGTCAGTTCCCTCCGAGGTGCTGGGAGCAGGATTAGGGCCAAGACACTCTGGTCTCTGCCAGAGTCACATCCCCTAACAATTTCTCTCCTTCCCATAGTGGTCACATTATGATTTTGAGGAAAATAAAGAACAATATGTTACTCTTTATAATGTGTAGACAATAGAAACATTTTAGAAAATCTGGTAAAATCAGGATAAATACCGTAAATGCCAAACCACTGTGTCTGTGTAACCGGAACATTGTGAGGGACAGTGGTAGTCACAGCTTACTGTCAAATGGCATCTTTACCCAGTTCCCTTTCAGCCGCTGTCACTTGCTGAGAGAATTTCACATATATTTATTCACATGTAACTATAGCAACCTAAAGATTAAATATCTGAATGTAAATGTAAGAAAGGATAAAAGTAGACTTTGCAGATTTTTCAGAGCTTTGAAAGTTGGCTACATCTCCCGGTGTAAGAGGGCACCCCGCGGCTGGGGAGCCTGCACCCGCACACATGGGAGCCAGGAATTGTGGGCCACTGCCCCCCGGGCCATGCTGGGACGCACTGGTGGGCGTGGGTTGGGGGAATTGCTGGAACCTGGAGCCTGCATGGGACACGCTTTGAGGCGCAGATCACCTGGCCCCTCCACGCCTGAGCGCAGGTGAGGGCGATAGCGAAGGGGCTTCCCCTCAGACCAGCCCGGCTGCTCCAGAGCCGTCAAATTAGCCACAGACCTGCTGCCGGAGGACAGAGGGAGCAGCCGCTTCCGTGCAGGGACGTTAGGGGTGCCGTGAGGGAACTATACTCCCACCTGCCCACACTGATTCTTGGATTTTTCTTTTTTACAGGAAACAAAGCTTCTCCTTCCACTCTTACTCAGAGTTAAAAAATGAAACCACCTTGACAGAGATAGAGAAAAAAACAAATAAAATTCACACTGACGTGGAAATAAACCACAGGATGACTTCCCCTGAAATGTAGCTTTGATGAGACTGGTGTCAACGTAAAAGAACCCAAGCTCCTTAAAATAATTTAAAGAGGTTTCTTCTGAGCTGAATGTGTATGACTATGTCCCAGAGAGCCACACCCAAGAAGCCTTGAGCAAGGGGTCCCACCCTGGTTGGGTTATAGTTTGGTTTTATACATTTTAGGGAGACAAGAATTACACATAAAGTCATAAATCAATACATGGAAGGCATGCATTGTTTTGGCCCGAAAAGGCAGGACATCTTGAAGGAGGGGCTTACAGGTTACAGGTGGGTTTAAAAATTATTTGATTTGTAATTGGTTAAAGAAATGAAGCTTTGTCTAAAGGCTTAGAATGTTTTAAGTTACAATAAGGATGTCTGCTAATCACAGACAAGCCACTGGACATTTACTGAAACTCAAGTGATTTGTTGGGGAAATTGATGACCTGCAGGTATGGTTTAGGCTTCCTCTTGCACGGCCTCAGGCCTGTTAATGATTTAGTGTCTTACTGTTACGAAGAGTAACTCCAAAAGGGACAGGGATCACTAGGCATGTCTGGCCTCCCTTCTTCCCATGGACAGCGACTCAGCTTTA
Source organism: Propithecus coquereli (assembly GCF_000956105.1). Lineage (NCBI taxonomy): Eukaryota > Metazoa > Chordata > Mammalia > Primates > Indriidae > Propithecus > Propithecus coquereli. The sequence continues at coordinate 1,755,904 of NW_012146301.1, read as the reverse complement.
AGGTTTTTCTGGGGTCCCCTTGGCCAAGAGGGAGTTCATTCAGTTGGCTGGGGGGCTTAAGATTTTATTTTAGTTTACACCAGGAAGGATGGCCAAGGACAGTGACACTCTGGAGTCAAACCTGAGAACGCAGCTCCAAGGCAAACCATCACCTGCACAGTACAGCCAGACACCAGGCTGCTTTTACACTGGTTTTCAGAGATCATTAATAAGGGGTCACATTTCTGGGAAGCCATGTGTGGAATTAGACAAGGCATCGATTAGTTGGGATCCAGCAATGCTTTTATTAGTGATTTTGTCACCATGTACCGACTCTGGGTGGCCGAGATACGCAGCAATAGTTTCTTCTTCAAATTTCCGAATACACTCATTTCCTGTGAGTCCTACGAGGACTTTACATATTTAATAAATATCAAAAAGGTGTCACTTAATAATACTGTCAGCGATGCTTTGTATTAATACGCTGAATACTCTGCACAATAAAACCACAATCTCCATAGTTATTTTTTTAAAAACCTTCACACCAATTTTGAAACCAAAAATCATTAATATTGTCATTGGACAAGTATCCAAATAAGAGGTTTCAAGTACCTAAATTAAAAATGAAGGTTCAGTTTCTAGAAGGCTCCCCAGGAGATGGTTGTCTCCAGAAGAGAGGCCCCGGTGACTGGGGGATGCCAGTCTTACTTTGCTCTATATCTTTTTGTACGTTTTGAATTGTGTCCCATGTGCATGAATTGCCTATTTAAGGAAAAATCGAATTTAAACAAATAAAAATTAAAATAAATATTGAGAATCTAAGCTGAAACTGTGAATACTGAATATCACCGTTAAAATGCTTTTCCTTAACCCTTCGAAGTAAAGGGAAAGAGCTCCGTTCAGAAGAGCCCTCCCTCCCCCACCCCCGAATTTTCATAGCTGTGTATAATTTCTTTAAGGAGCCCAGTAAGCATGTGTGGGAGTTAAAAATGGTTTTAATCACTTCCCCCCCAAGTTTGACAGAAGTGTGGCAGGAAGGGCCATCTGTTTTGTTTGAATGAGAAATGACCCAGCATTCTGATTTCAATTAGCCTCTTTGTAGCTTTATGTTTGGGCTGGTTCCACGGGTAACAGTTCAGCTAAGTGTGGAGAGGAGCTGGCCAAGTTCTGCCAGTGCTGATTTGTTGTAACAACTGTCAAGGAACATGGAACAAGTGTACAAGACAATGTTGCTGGATGCACATGAAAATGCATCATTTTACCGAATCAAAATAGCACGTTCTGGAATCGGAGAGCTAAACGAAACATCCACATGGTGTCTTTAAGTCATTATATTAAACAATTTAAATATTTAGAGTCCATACCACTTATCATCTAAATTCCTAGTTTCAGTCAAATGCACACCTATTGTGTGCAAAATACTGTCATGCCCTGGGCGTGAAACAAAGATGAATAGAAAGGGTAGTTCCTGCCCTTGGGAAGTTTGTGATCTGTTCTGGAGGATAAGCCTGCAAAGTTAGAAAATAATATGAATAATTTTTTTGGAGGGGGGACAGAGTCTCATTCTGTGGCCCTGGGTAGAGTGCAGAGGCGTCATGGTAGCTCACTGCAATCTCCAACTCCTGGGCTCAAGCGATCCTGCTGCCTCAGCCTCCCACGTAGCTGGGACTACAGGTGCACCCTGTAAGGAATAATATTTAAGACAATAAATAGGAGCGCTGTCAAACGTCGGTATGTTGTTATTATGGAGTTCTGAGGATGGAAAGGGGTTACTCTGGTCCGAGGCTTTACACTGGGAGGAATTTGCTCAGGACTGAAATACGTCCCCATGTGACTCTACAGTCTGCGTCCCTTCCACATCACCTCTACTCACATTTTACACACACAAACACACATATGCACAGCACGCATATTGGACAGGTGGTTTATAAATAGCGTCTGGAATGATTAAAGGTAACCCAAATGTGCATCCTTGCAACTGGTTGTCACTGTCTCTCTGTGTTTGTCAAAGTGGGGGGTCATTTTTAATGGTGACTACTTTGCACAACAGTGAGAACTGATTCATATTTCCCCAAGGGTAAAGCAAAGGCCACTGTGCTCAGGTGTTCCCAGTCCTCACTATCACTTTTTTTGATGTCCTGAAAGAAGATTCTATCACCCTAATTCTGTAGCTTCATCAGTTTTCCAGCATGTCCCCTCTCCTCAAGGGGGTGGCAAAGTTCTTCAAAGTCACATCATCCGGTGTAGAGCAGTAAGTCTGGAAGGTGACTCTGAGTCCTGGTGGTGGTGGCCACCCAAGAGGGTGTAACAGAGGGAATGGCCTGAAAAAAAAGGGGAGGGGGGCAAAAGATGTTTTCGGTCCCTTTAAAACTTCCCCTACTGTTTTTGGGAACTGAGACCTGCATCCCCGCCTAGGGCAGGTGGTCGGGAGGGGCAGGGGAATGTCTTTTGTTCTTTGTGCTGCGGGAGATAGCTCAGCTGAACTATTGACTCCATCCCAGGCCCTAGCCTGGCTGGGGAGGTCTCGGTGGGCCTTCCAGGTGGGCAGAGGTCATGGCTATGTCTTTGGCAGAGATGGGACAATTAGAATCATTAACTGTAGTTAAATGATAGCTTAGGACTGAGGGCCCTCCCTTTAAAAGCTCCGTATTTCTACTTACGTAGAGGAATTTGGACTTTGAGATGTTAGTCTGCCATTTTCCTCCATTGCCAGTAAAGTAATAAACTTCTCTTTCCTTCTCCTCAACCACTTGTCCTTGTTCTTCTGATGCAAGTGCTGAGCTTTTGGTAACAAGAGGACCCTGGGGTGTGGCTGTGGCCCAGTGGCTGTGTCATGGGATAGGTTCCGAGTCCCCAGCTCCTTCTACCCTGGCATTACTATCTCAGTCCTCTGCTGTCTGTGAGATGGTCCCAGTCAACATGTTGCAGCACAATTTGCCTGGCTTTGTTTAGCATTAGCCAGAAGAGTCTCGTTCGCCTTGACCTAGCTGGCCTATGATTTGCCTTGATAATAACGCTAACCAAAAAACATTTAGCTTATATTTAGGCAGTGCAGGGGAGAGGGGAAACTTGCCCTTTCTCCCAAAAGTTCATGAAAAGATCAACTCATAATTGAGGCAGATTAATAAGAGGAAGGTTTATTTACCAATACCATGCACGTGGGAAGAATCACATAGTGATTACCCAATATCCCCAGTGAAATGCAGACATTTTTATACATGCCTTTTAGAGGGGAGGGGGGAAATGAGGAGTATAGGTGATTCTGCTTAGGGGTTATAAATGGTTGCTAGGGAAGATGCATGGATGGGGGAAACAGATTGACTTGTAAATTAACCTGAGAGATGGGTATTATGTTTTAACTGATTTGGGCTAGGTCTGGTTGCATTCTGCAATACATTGAGATAACAGGGAGAAAAAGGGAAGTCAATTGCCCCCTTTCATCTTTTGATCAGGCCAGTCAGGTTTATGCAGATAGAGGGAAAGCCCCTTCCAATGCTTTCTGATTTTGAAAGGTCTTTAATTCAAAATATTCTTTATACCAAGGAGTCATATTTTGGGGTGAAATTTCCTGAGCTCCTTCAGTAGAAAATCGGATTTGACTTCTAAGGTATACAATGTCATTGATTATAAGGTGTCAGTAAAAACTTTTTAAAAAGTGAACACTAATCCTTAAATATATCATTTTCAACTTATATCTCTTAACTCTTTTCAGAGACATTAATGACTGTTATAGTGCTACTTATTTATCATGATCAACATGATTCACGTGGCCTAGACTGTTTTTGGCTAAAAATATCCAAAGGAAATAATAGGACTTTTTAGAGCCATGTTTTCTTTTTCACAAAAGAATTCATTATTAATGAGAATGTCAAATAATCACTGGGTCCAAGAATGAAGGGGGAAAAAAGATAATCAAGTGCAAGAATGCAGGTATGACATTCAAGTGAGCACGCTAAAGAAACCCAGTAATTTCAAAAGCCAGAGGAATGCACAGAAACAATGATTTTTAGTGTTTAGACTTCAAACTACATAGCTAAGGAGAGAACAAATCAGTAGTAGGAAATGGGTTTGGTTTGGTATCTGAGAAATATCTGAGAAAGAAAAGCATTATTTTCTACATCTAGCTCTTATTGTAGGTAAAGAAATACGGTCACCATCTATTTAGGCTACAGGAGAAAAAACATAAATATGGAAAAACATTTTCTTAATGATATAAATTTACATAATAATGAAGTACCAGAATGTCCTGCTATCCATAGGCAGAAGGTGAGGGATTCCTTCCGTTAACAGAGGTTGTTTATTCTGTTCACTAAAAACCAAAAGCAGGCCTTTACCCAGCCTTCTAAAGCTGATCATTTAAAAATGAATCTTCAAGACCTGTAATGCTTTATAATTTTTAAAGTGTTTTGTGATTTCTGGCATTATATAATCTTAGATAGTACACATAAAGGTTTTTGAGAAGTATAACATATTGACTGCACAGATTAAAGGTATTGGTAATTTTCAAGTCAAACGAAATTGAACAAAGTAACTAGATACTCATTTATGACCATTTTAGCAACATCTATGCCCAAGCTGTGTACCTTACATGGGGTGATGGGCACAGAAACATCCATGTTCACCTATTCCCCCAAATTGTCCCATTACTTAAACATCACTCTTTATTTTTATTTATTTATTTATTGAGACAGGGTTTTGCTCTTTCTCCCAGGCAATGGGTGCCATCATAGCTCACTGCAACCTCAAACTCCTGGGCTCATGTGATCCTCCTGCCTCAGCCTCCCAAGTAGCTGGGACTACAGGTCTACAGGTGTGTGCCACCACACCTGGCTAATTTTTCTATTTTTTTGAGAGATGGGGTCTTGCTGTGTTGCCCAGGCTGGTTTTAAACTTGTGGCCTCAAATCATCCTCCCACCTCAGCCTCCCGAAGTGCTAGATTACAGGTGCAAGTCACTGCACTCAGACTAAACGTCACTCTTTTAGAGTCGCTCCTTTCAATTAAAGTACTAACATACCACACAACATAAAATGCAAAAGCTAAATAATATTAAGACCACGATATATATTGGCATTGCCTAGATTATCAAAATAGCCAAGAGTTGGGAGAAAATGACGTAACTAAATTCTGAAGTGACAGGAAAAGGAAAAAAGAATCAGAAGCACTGATTTCTTAATTCAGAAAACATGTGGCTGCCTCCTGTGTTCATGGCACCACAGCAACCAAGTTGAGTAAGACGGGGCCCCTGGCCCCAAGGAGCTTACTTGTAATTTTACTGAGGCAAGATACACCTAGTAAATAACTGCATTGTAGAGTACGAAAGAAAAGATCCTCATTAATGAGGGTTTTGACCAGGCATGGTGGCTCACGCCTGTAATCGTAGCACTCTGGCAGGCCCGAGGCAAGAGGATTGCTTGAGGTCAGGAGTTTGAGACTGGCCTGAGCAAGAACGAGAGCCCATCTCTACCAAAAAATAGAAAACTTAGCCGGGTGTGTTGGTGGGCACCTGTAGTTCCAGTTACTTGGGAGGCTGAGGCAGGAGGATCACTTGAACTCAGGAGTTTGAGGTTGCAGTGAGACATGATGACACCTCTGCACTCTAGCCGGGGTGACAGGGCAAGACTCTGTCTCAAAAAGAAAAAAAAAAAAAGAAAAAGTGAGATCTTTATTAATGAGGGGTTCAAAAAAATATTTCCAAACAAATAGGTGAGGTTCATTTGTTATTTTCTGAGCAATTTTGGTTATACCAAAAGCAAGACTTCAGACACAAAACAATTATCTGGCTATAGAATACAAACCCAGCCCAGAAAAAGCCCTTTATCCTCTGTGGGGTATAATTCTTCCCAGTTGCTCTCAGAGAAGCCTGGACATGGCACTGATACCCTTCTTGCCTTGTTAATCCCCAGGCTTCTGGCATGTGTGGGAGCCCTGGCCAGAGGACTGCCACCCCAAGCCCTAGACACTGACTTTCTTCCCGCAGGGGATCACTGTGACATTTGGTTCAGTGGATGGTTTTAACTTTAGTGCTGAAAGGATTTTGGTAAAGAAAAAAAGAGTGATCCTATTGTTTTTTACTAGAAACATCATTAAAAGAAAGTGTGTTTTTATGGGCTGAATTGTCCCTCCAAAATTCACATGTTGAAGCCCTAACTCCCAGTACTTCCAAATGTGATTGAGTTTGAAGGCGGCCTTTAAAGAGGTGATTAAGGTTAAATGAAGTGGGTGGGCCCTAATGTAGTCTGACTGGCGTTCTTGTAAGAGAAGGAAATTTGGACACACACTGGACACTAGGGATGCACACGCACAGATGATAGGCTGCGTGAGGACACGGAGAAGGTGGCCATCTGCAAGCCAAGGAGAGAGGCCTCAGGAGAAACCAACCCTGCTGACACCTTGATCTTGGACTTCCAGCCTCCAGAACTGTACGGAAATAACTTTGTGTTGTTTAAGGCACCCAGTCTGTGGTATTTTATTATGGCAGCCCTTACAAACTAATATATGCATTAAAACAACTAAAACAGATCTGTATTAAAATAAAAATAAAATGTAAAGTTTTGTTTTGATATTTTAATCAGATCTGAAACAAGGCTTTTGGTAACATGAGATTCATGTCAGTACAGAACTTTGAAGCGACTGCATTTGAAACACTTTATCTTCACTTGTCACCAAAAATCTGTTACAAATTCCAGTATGCTATAGACTTTGCGTAGTAAAACAAACGTGCTTATGGAAACCCTTAATCACTTCTCTGTTTTAAGATGTTTTGACATTAAAATCTCTATGCTGTTTTGTTACACCTTTAGGAGGGCTTTTTCTGATATCCTAAATTAGAGACCACGTGAGCAAACGTGTTGGCGAGGACAGAGGTGAAGGGCGCTGCAGTGCAGTGTGGCGGCTCTGGCAGGCTTCACTGCGGAGGAACATGTGAGGATGGGGGAGTAGCCAGTGTCACTGACAGTCGTCCCAGGGGGGTGTCACCACAGGCCCCAGTGGTGGAGGGGCGGACAGGAAGCAATGGATCTGAGGACTTGGAGGTCAAATGCACGATTCTTGGTGACTGACTGAAGGGAGGTGCCCCAGGGCCTGGGAGGCTGCAGCTCAGGGCATTAAGTAGATCACTGGGTTCCTACGGAGGTCGAGAATCTGGGAGGAGCAGCAGGTTTGGGAGACGGAGGGAAGGTAAGTTCACTTTTGTACATAGCGAGCTGGGGGTTCCTGAGGAGCAGAGGTTGCCCAGCAAGCAGGGCTGCAGCTGGAGATGACAGTGGAACTGGACGCCAAGTGACAACAGGGCAGAACATACATCAACTCTTGGGTGGGCAGAAGTGAAGCCCCCAAAGGAGACGGACAGAGGCAGAATTAGGAGGAAGAGAACCGGACAAGTTCAGTGTCTCCTATTTTAATGTACCTCTCCAGAACATGTGTAGGGCCGGGACATGTTTGTGACAATCTCCTTGAGATTTATGCAGGTGGGTTCAAGCTCAGACTTTGAGAAATACTGCTTTCAGGACAAGGTTTCCAAGAGACTGTCATGTCAGCAAAGATCTGGTGAAATCAGGGCTGGAAAAGGTGATTAATGAGCTGGGCACTGGAGACGTCAGCAACATTTCCAATAGAATTCAAGGCAAGTGAGAACTCAGGATGGCAAAGATGGGCAGAGAGGAAGGAGGAAAACAGGCAGAAATGGGTCAGAGGTTTGGTTTTTGAAACCTAGCAGAGAGTTGGGATATATTTACACATAAAGCAAGGAGAGGCAGGTTTCAACATCGAGAAGGGAAAGTGGAGGAACCAGTCTTGAGCAGACAGGGAGGCAGGGCGAGGATGTAACCAAGTCTGAGATGACGGCACAGCTGGAGAAAGCAAGGGAGACCAGGGCAGCCAGGTGCTGCCGGGAAGCTGGGTGACCTTGCTGACGCGCTGGGCAAGCAAACGAACAGGCGCAGACAAAACGCCCTCTTTAAACAGTGCTCAGGACAGTCCTGCAACACGGCCAGATCTCTAGAAATGACCCAGGTGGACAAAAGGAATGAATCTAACATCTCTCTAGAGGGAAAATACTGCAGTTATCTTGTTCCAGGTACCAGCTCTGTGCTCCCTTCCTCACAACTGCTTCCAGCTATTACGGCTCAAGCAAGACTTCTCCCTGCGGCTCGCGGTCACTCAGGTCTCACGAGGAAACAAGACTGTTTTTGCCTTGGGCTACACTCAAGCTAAGGAGAAGGATCCCCGGGTTCTAACCAAGCATCTGCATGTGCCATAAGCAGGGCACTGCTTTCCTGGAGACTCCTAAGCAAATCACAGCAGCTGAGCCCTCCGGACAGTCGTGATCAAAGTCATGGGGGGGGGGGCTGTTTCCCCAAGGCCCTCCTCGGCCCTCCTTGCCCCTGTGTCGCCTTCCTTGTCACTGTCTCCTACCTCTGCTTTCCTCCCTCTTGTCTCCATTGTTTGTGAAATATAGTTACTTCAAAGTACAAAGAAAAAGTTATACCGAAACAATTAGTTGACTGTTTTCAATCACTAAGCTAATTGTTCGCTGAAGGGAAAATAAAATCAAAGAAACTTAACTTTGACCAATAAAACTAATCTGGTGTCTGAAGCAGGAATTAAAAAAACAAACCTCTTTGTTTAGTTAATCACCTATCTCAACAGCACCTTCAGAGAATTAGTCGGCCCTCCACAACCGCAGGTTCTGCGTCTGCAGAGTTCACCAACAGCACACCAAAAATATTCAGAAGTAAATAAAAATACAATAATAATAACACAAATAAAAATATAGTATAGCTATTTACATAGCATTTACATCGTATTAGGTATTATAAGTCATCTAGAGAATGTATCCGGGAATGTGTGCATGGGTTATATGCAAATACTTTGCCACTTTATGTCAGGGCATTGGGCATCCATGGATTTTGGTGTCCGCAGGGGTCCTGGAACCAATCTCCCATGGATACCGAGGGATGACTGTACCTATAAAAACAAAATACACTGCAAGAGATATATGAAATAAATTTAAAAGAAACTCTTCTATCATAAATCCTCTATGAGAGAGGTTAAAAATGACTACAGCTCCTCCTTCATTCTTCAAAACCAATAGGTTAGTTTTTTTAAAAAAGGATTGCAATATAAATTAGGAACCCAGCAACATCATATAAGTGACAAGTAGTAATTTTAGTTGTAAGTTTAATGACAGTAGCTGATTTGCTCTCATAAGCAGCAAGCAGTGAGCCCCTAAAATACACATGAATATTCTCATAAACAGACTGACGCCTCTGAAATCATCCCACATTTCTATATTCCATATAAATGAATCTCTATTAGTCAGATGAATGTGAAGGAGAAATAGTGCATTTCTTAACTCTAAGAAGTAAAATTGTTTGTGAAATCTAAGTTAAAACAATGAAATCATAAAGATGACTTGATTGCTAAGGTACAGATCATAAAACTCGATTTTTAAAAAAATTAAAAATACTGTATTTTGAAAAACAAGTCAAAAATAGAAGCTTCTTAATGACAATGTAGTAAGGCCCACCTTAAATACTAGACTTATACATAATTCATCTGACTAGATATGCATGACCACAATTTTCATTATTGCCTCACAGTGAACATTTTAGACAAAGTCCCAAAGAGTGAAATTTCATTTAGATTAAAACTCAGAAAGTGTTAACAAAATTAGTAAAATCTGATAAAATAGTATAAATCATTTTAAAACACCCTTGGTAAATAGATTTGTATTTACAGAATCTCCATGAATATATAACATGTAATGATGCAATGAAGACGTTTTTACAATATTTATTAAGATAACAAATTTATAAATTGAAAGACTCAGAGGCACATAGTTTAAAAGGCCAATACCATGGGAATAATGAAGTCAACACAGAAAAGTAAGAAGATATGAACAGTTACAACCAATACAAGATCTTTTTTAAAAGTCACATTCCCCCAGTGAACACATCATAGGAATCATCCTTCAAAATTACCATGATAAAAAGTTATTTCCTTCAAAGAAAAATAATTCTTTCCACCTACCGAGCCTAGAAAATCCTATTTACAATGAACTGTCCTGCATTTCATCAGTATTATTTCATATGGCCTCTTCTACTCTGCCATTAGAAGTATGGAAAATTTTATAGCTATTGTATTTACAAATGCACATAATATTTAAATTTGCTCTTCATTGAGCACAACTGAATATATACTTAATCAAATCACAATACAAATGCTTTGTAGTGTTGAAGACATTTTGTGGGGAAAGGTGCATGGGAAGAGGTGTATTTAGAATTATGTTGTTTCTGAAGGATTACTAGGCCAATAAGTCTGATAAAACTCAAGGAAGTCACAAAAACAGGTCTTTGTTGATGAAGAATTTAATTTATTTCTGTTTTAAACTGGAGACACTGGGCTTCTTCAGTCAACCTTCACCACGCTGTATATTTTGGTAACAAACCAAAAGCATGCAAAGAAGCCAATTGTTCCTATAAAAGAAAAAACAAAAACACTTTTTCAAAGGAAGTTTCACAATTTACACAAAAATACCGACTTAAAATGACTGATTTCTTAAAAAAGTCACATAACTATAAACTATTACCTACCAGGAATATACTACAGATCCATGAGCTCTTCTGAAAAATATACAACCACCTCAAATCAAGTTTCTTCAGAAACTGATAGAATTTTTTATACTATAGGATGGGCCTAAGCTTTCTGTAACACATATTATTTTCTTACTACATAGGAAAGACTGAAATTAAAAAATGAAAAGGATGCCAATGGTCCTTTCCTATTGAACAATATTTTATAACAAAATGGGAAACCCCTTCTGAAATTTTTTTAAGGTATGATATGAACACTTTAAATTGAATATCAGACTCAGAATAACTAAATGGGGATATTTTTAAAGTAAGAGTTATCGAAAGTTATCAGTTTTCAACGAATTATAACAAAATAATTCAAAAGTTTTTACAAAATGTTAAAAGTGACATAATTAGGATAATAACAAAAATGCATCCCAGCTAAAAATGAGAGGCAGCACAGTACGAGAGAACAGAGCAGCTCTGTCATGAACTGTGTATGTATCATCCTTGGACAAGCTGACTGACATCTCCAAGCCCATTTCTTTACTTTCTTACACAGGAATAAATTTACCTGCCCTAGTTGCCTCGGTAAACTGTTTTGTAGAGTAAATGAGATAATTCATAAAAAAAAAAGTATGCCTTGATTTTCAGGTATCTTCACCAGTCTAGATTCCAAAGAATTTGAACACTGGATGGGGGACACTATTTCAATGTGACAAAAATGAGATTCAAAGGGGTTAAGTGACTGTCTCATGGTCACATAGCTGGTAAGTATGGCCAGAACTCAAATTCATTTTTTCTGACTTCAAGTGTAGTACTCCTTTAAACTATACCATGCTTAGATTTACTAAACATAAATTCAGAGACCCTGTTTTACAAAAGAATATATACTAAATTGTGAAATTGCCTAACATATTTAAACTGAGGCATGCCATTTCTTCAGGATTATCCCCTGAGAAATATTCAATGGGTAGGGGTGCAGAGGCATACAGAAGGGGATATAAATACCCCTTGTATAAGTTTTATATTTAAAGTCCCAAGAGTTTTCACCATTGTTTTAAATGCAATACACAGAAAAAGCATTAAAGGAGATTTTCTAAATCCAGAGACTATATGTGTGATATTATCATGAGAATTTATAAACATTATTATATTTTATTCTTACATTGTATTAATACATGTACTGAGGACCTACTACATGCAAGGCACTATGTGTATTTTGGAAGGCATACAAATATACCTTTTAGATATTCAAAAGGGTCATTTTTAAGGCTTGGAGTTAATTTCAGAAAAGCAGTAACAAAAACAAAAATATATTTAACCTGCTTATTAAGAAGAATTTCAAGATGACAGGAGATATTTTGAGATGAGAAAAACATATTATCACTACTATCCAGGCAGCAACTCTTAGTTACTTTATGTTAACATAGGGTTAGGGCATCTTTTCTTATATGACAGAGTAATTATTTTTGTTTTGTAAAATGGATTGACTTAAATAAAATGGTGTTGGTTTGGAGTTCTGAAGCAAATAGAGACATACCCCCACATTAGAGAAACACAAGGTATTTAAAGGGCTTGCTACTCCCTCATACAGAACTCCATCCACAAAGTGAAACACACTAAAAGTTATTAGCTTAACTGGCTGATTCAATTTGATATGGCTCCAGAATTCAGACTGCAAATTTGTTTAACTTTGGATGAATGAAAATATAATACTTTAAAAATAAGGCCGGGCGCGGTGGCTCACGCCTGTAATCCCAGCACTCTGGGACGCCGAGGTGGGCAGATTGTTTGAGCTCAGGAGTTCAAACCCAGCCTGAGCAAGAGCGAGACCCTGTCTCTACTAAAAATAGAAAGAAATTAATCGGACAACTAAAAATATGTAGAAAAAATTAGCCGGGCATGGTGGCGCATGTCTGTAGTCCCAGCTACTCGGGAGGCTGAGGCAGGAGGATTGCTTGAGCCCAGGAGTTTGAGGTTGCTGTGAGCTAGGCTGATGCCACGGCACTCTAGCCCGGGCAACAGAGTGAGACTCTGTCTCAAAAAAAATAAAAATAAAAATAAAATAAAATAAAATAAAAAACAATAAAATTTAGGTGATGATTAAGCTATCATTTGCTTTATCATATGTCTGGAAAAACAATAGATATTCACTATGGTCATTTTTTGTGTGTAAGCAAGGGATAAATTATTCTACATATGCATTTATGGACATACAGATATAGAGGCACAAGAACAGCAATTCCTGTCTCATAGGCCAATGCTGTTTTACAGACTATTTATTAAGATTTATGGCGGTGGCCCTAAATCTATCATACAGTACTAGGATATGCACCCCATGTCTGATCAATGACCTGGAATACAGGATCAATATAAGTGTCTGAAGCCTGTTATATATACCCTGAGATAGCAGCAGGGGCACTTTAAAACCCTAGCTCACACTCTGAAATGTTAACAGATGAGTAAAAAGTAGAATAGTTTTAATTAAGAAAAATTGTTTTTTTCCCATTTTGGATCCTATATTTTCTCATATAACATGCAAGATAATCAAATAAAATTTTAGATGCATATTTTGTGCAATATTACTTTTTTATGACAAAGAAAGGTCCCACTATTTTCTTTTTTCACTTAAGTCACTAACTCCACAAATGTTTACCAAGCACCCACAGGGCTCTGAGATACAGAAAACTTTTATCTAGTTGGACAGAGAAGATATATACATATATAAAATAAATACCAATATAATATACACTATATCCCATTACGTACTTGGATTTTAAAGCAGAGATAGAAACTTCTAATTTAAAACTTATAGAATAAGAAGTGTCCTATTATTATCTTTTCCTGCTATCACCTACCCTCAGCCTCATCTTGATTTTACCTCCCCAATCTCTACTTTCTCCTAAACTCATATAGCTACAGCTTTTTACCCTATTTCTGAAGTGGGTGAAAGGAAGGCTATGTTACCTCTGAGAAGTTAACAGAGAAAACCAGGAGATGTACTGGCCTAGGAGAACCTGTACTTTTAGCACAACCACGAACCCTGTTTAGTCTTCTTCCCTTTGCTTCCGTTTTATCACCTTTATGCAACTCACAGGTGGACAGACCAAACTATGCCTAGTTATGCTGAGGACTAAATATAGGAGCACTGAACAACAGAAGGCTTTGTGGGTTTTATCAAAGGCAAATATTTATAAATTATTTGTCTAAAGACATACTAACTAAAAATAATCATTTTAATTCTATTTTTACCTGTAAAAAGAAAGAAAATCAAAACCATTATCATGGTATAACCAAAGTACAGAATTGTACTTGCTGTTCCTGTGATTTGCAGTTTTGAAAAGAAATAATGTATTGCATATATTAAGAAATAAACTGCAGTAAAGCCGCTGGTAAGGAATGAACGCCATTGCCAATGATAATCCTACACAGAAAAGAAAAAAAGAACAAGAATTATTTAGATAGTTAACATACAGCTGAATAAAGTTACAAAGCAAACATAATTAAGTGAAACAGCCTTTGCCCATTTCCCTCCTTACTAAAAGTGCTAAGAAGCACCCTCTATCTTTGGTGGACCTACTAAAAGACTAGCTAAAAATATTGTGGAAAAAGCTTAAACTGTTTATGAATAATAACGCATTAGACTGTATTTCAAAATTTATGCTTCCCAAAGAAAAGCAATGTACAAATGGCTTACTCCTTACTTACATGGTTCAACATTAATATTACTTATATTAAAGTCCAGTCAACTCTAAATTAGGAAGATTACTCTATTAAGGCCTGGTTGAAATCCATTTTCAGTTATTACTAACATAATTTGAACAAGGCAGGTTATTAAAATGGCTCTTTTTTCTTTTAAGTAAAGTGGCTTACAGCTTAGCAGAAGATCTTTTAAAAGAGGTTTTAAAGATTTCACTATTTCTCTTCCCCTTTGGAATATGTGAAAAATAAATATATTTAAAAAGCAAACCAAGATTAGAAAATCTTAAAGAATCCACACACACACACACACACACACACACACAAACTACAACAGCTAATCAATGAATTCAGTAAAGTTGCAGGGTATATAAGATCAACATATGAAAATCTGTTGTATGTTCACACACCAGCTATGAATAATCTGAAAAGGAAATTAAAAAACAATTCTATTTACAATAGCATCCAAAAGAATAAAATACCTAGAAATAAATTCAACCAAGGAGTTCATGGAAGATTCACACAATGGAGAGTATAAAACATTGCTGAAACAAATGACAAAAGACCTAATCAAATGGAAAGAGACCCAATGTTCATGTATTGGAAAACTTAATACTGTTAAGATGGCAATAGTCTTCAAAGTGATTTACAAATTGAATATAATCTGTATAAAAATTCCAATGATTGTTTTAACAGAAATGGAAAAGTTAATCCAAACATTGGCATGGAAGTGTAAGAGGCCTCAAATAGCTAAAATGATCTCAGAAGAACAAAATTGAAGGACTCATACTTTTTTTTTTTTTTTTTT
>NW_012146301.1:1736050-1738409 GCF_000956105.1 Propithecus coquereli | reverse complement strand
AAAAAAAAAAAAAAAACTCAACAGCGAAAATTTAGCACAACATGCTGTTCTTGGGAAATTAACATTTTAAAGTTTCTAACAGTAAGCTCTAACTAAATATAGTGAATAGTGCATATATCTTAATTCAAACCTAAAGAGGGCTACATTTGATTTAGGAATACAGGTCAATTGCTATAATAATAAACACACATCTACAGAAATTATTTCAATTAAAAGTATTTAAATTGTAATATGCCAAAGTTATAAATACTGTCTACAAATTAATATAAATGAACACTAATACATACCTCTGCACATAGGTGGAAATAGCAAAGAAGTATAGTTGCTTCAGAACATGTAATAACCAAAATTATAAACACCAAAAATAGGAAGCCAAACATGTAATACATCTGGTGTGACCTATAATCAAACACATAAAGAGGAAACTGTAAATATTTTCTCTCTGACACAATACATGACACAATCTTTTCATTTTTCTCCTACTGAAAGGCTTGTTTTTTCTCTTGACTAACCAAACAACAAAACTTAAGAGGTGTGGATGGTGATGGGGTTGTGGGGGGCAGGGGTGAAAGGACATGGCAATGTCACTGGGCATTACCTTCCTGCTCAGCAGAACCCGAAACTTCTATTTAATCAAATACGGTTAAGCTACTTGTCTACAGGTGAGCCAGACATATTTGATAAAAACTTAATGAAAAGGCAGAGCCAAACTAAGAAAAGATTACATTTGGTACATAAGGTTCCTTATCACATATGATAAAATCAGTTGAATTTGGAAAATTGTTGTAACAATCAGGAGGGAAAGATGTTCTAATCACTAAAAAGCTCATATTTAGTTCTAATTTTGGTACTTTCTGTGACACATGTCAATGTGATCAAATAGCAATCATAATACGCTATTATTACTACTACACTATTATATAAAAGAGTGGCTCAAAATTATTACTACTACTATGAGTTTTTATATGTGAATAAGAAATTAGATAATGAAGGCATCTGGGGATCGGCAAGGACTTTGAAAGTCATCTAGATCAACTCCCTATGTAATCCCCCTCCAAAAAGTGATCAGAGAATCTTCTCTCTGGAGTAGTGCAGATTAATTAGTTAAGGACACAGGTTTGGAGAGACTTAGGTTTACTTTCTGTCGCATGGCAGCTGTGTAACTCAGGCACACTATTCAACCTCCAAAGTCTCATCTTCACCTCTGTAAAATGGGGATAATACTCATCTCATAAAGTTCTGAGAATTAAGTAAGGATTAAGAGTAAGTAAGAAAAAGCCTTCAATTAATATTTGCTGTTATCACTATTATTCTTTTTCCCACATAGAAAAGATAAAATAACCTTAGGCTCTTAAGATTTCTGGCTATTGGAGAACTGCTTACATTTTTAAAGATATATATATATATTATATATAAAACCATATAAACAAACAAAAATCGAGTATTACATATAGTGATAATGAGAATAAGAGGACTTTGTCGTTAGCTTACCAAATACTATTCAGAATGAAGAAAAGCTGTATAAAGATGCAGCCAAAGGGCAAAATCCCTCCCATGATAATACCAGGCAAGGGCTTTGTATAGAATGACTGTTCCGGAATCTGACGTGGAATCTGATTGGTTCGAACTGGGTGTTCGATGGCCTTTAGGAAAGAAACAAAGAAAGGATTCATAATTACATATCTATTTTTAAAATTCTTCTCTGCACAAGATTAGCCTGCTTTTTTCACTTTCCATGCTGACACTAACAGCAACAAAAGTCTACGTAAGTCACCAAACTGAAATTTGTATTAGAGGCAATGACACAATGAAACAGACACTACAGGTACAATACTTGGTCTATCTACTGGAATGAGTCAACACTGCCTCCAGCAGCTATCCATTGACTAATGGCTTCAGACAAAGTAAGAAATACACAGGAGATAATATAGTACTTGGAAAATCATAGTTAATAAAAAGGTAGAGTTAGGTTCTTCGTTTTAATCATATACTTCCTGTAAGAAATCAGTTGGTTCTGAAATTTTTGTCTATGTATTTTTACTCGGAGGTGGGCAACGTCATCTTTATTAAAATTGCTCAATTTTACTAAGATTTAAGAACATGAAGATGACAATGAATAGCTATATAAAGCTTTATTACCACAAGGAGCTGGTGATGTCCTCAATTCTCCCTTTCACAACACACTACATGGTGGTATAAAAATAACTGGAACCTAAAGCCCCCAAACACACCTTCATGAGGGGGAAAAGGGTATGGATGCAGAAATTCATTTTCTTGCAAAAAAATTCAAAAACAGTCTTCTATAGTTTCTGTAATAAATCAAAATTTAAAACTTGGTATTTTCATTTAGACCATACTT
>NW_012146301.1:1734664-1736000 GCF_000956105.1 Propithecus coquereli | reverse complement strand
CAAACAATCCGCCCACCTCCGCCTCCCAGAGAGCTAGGATTACAGGCGTGAGCCACCGCGCCCGGCCAGACTCATACTTTTTGATTTTAAAATTTACTACAAAGCTATGGTAATCAAAATAGTGTGGGTACTGGCATAGGATAGCATACAGATCACTGGAACAGAATTGAGAATCCAGAAATACATCCACACATCTATGGTCAATTGACTTTTTTTTCTTTTTTCTTTTTTTTGGAAACAGGGTCTTGCTTTATTGTCTGGGATCGACTGCAGTAGTGTCATCGTAGCTCACTGCAACCTCAAATTCGGGGCTCCAGCAATCCTCCTGCCTTAGCCTCCCAAGTAGCTGGGACTACAGGTGCGTGCCACCTGTAGAGACGGGGTCTTGCTCCTGCTCAGGTGGTCTCAAACTCCTGACCTCAAGTGATACTCCTGCCTCAGCCTCCCAGAGTGCTAGGATTATAGGCGTGAACCACTGTGTCCAGCAGTCAATTAATTTTTGATAAGGTTGCCAAGACCATTAAGTGAGGAAAGAACAGCCTCTTCAACAAACGGTACTGGAACAACTGGATATTCACATGTAAAAGAATAAAGCTGGACCACTACCTCACACAATATACAAAAATTAACTCAAAATGTTATCAGCAACCTAAAAATATGAGCTAAAACTATAAAATTTAGAAGAAAACATAGGGGCAAATCTTAGTAACCTTGAATTTGGCAATGATTCTTAGATATGACACCAAAAGCATAAGTAACAGAAGAAGAAAAATGGATAAATTTGACTTCATCAAAATTTAAAACGTTTGTGCAAAGGACATTATCAAGAAAGTGAGAAGAACTTACAGGAGAAAATATCTGCACATCATAATCTGATAAAGGTCTAGTATCTAGAATATATAAAGAACTTCTAACTCAACAAAAAGGCAAACAACCCAATTTAAAAATGGTGAAGGACCTGAATAGACATTTCTCTAAAGAAGATATACGAATGGCCAACAAACACAAATAAAGATGCTCAACATCATTGCCCAGCCTTTTTACCTTTTTTTTTTTTTTGGAGTATGGAGTTTTAATTAGGGGTGATGAAAATATTTTGGAACTAGACAAAGTGGTGTTAGTAC
This sequence comes from Propithecus coquereli, assembly GCF_000956105.1. Lineage (NCBI taxonomy): Eukaryota > Metazoa > Chordata > Mammalia > Primates > Indriidae > Propithecus > Propithecus coquereli. The sequence goes on along the minus strand of NW_012146301.1, from coordinate 1,734,876 downwards.
AACATTGTAAGTGTACTAAGTGCCATTGAATTGTTCACTTTAAAATGGTTCATTTTATGCTCTGTAAATTTATACTAAATTTTAAAAAAAATCATACTAAGTTTAACAAAGTTAGAGTTTATCTCCGATACAGAAAATAATATAAAAGAAAGTACTTAAGGCTGGGCGCGGTGGCTCACGTCTGTAATCCTAGCTCTCTGGGAGGCCAAGGC
>NW_012146301.1:1725344-1731079 GCF_000956105.1 Propithecus coquereli | reverse complement strand
TCTCAAACTCCTGACCTTGAGCGATCCACCCGCCTCGGCCTCCCAGAGTGCTAGGATTACAGGCGTGAGCCACCGCGCCCGGCCTGTCAGTTTACTATTTATGATATAATAGATTTTAAATCATAAACTAAACAAAATGTCAAAGAACTGAAAAATCCTTTCAAATCCTTTCGAAGCCTGGCATGACTACGAAAGTAGAGGTGACGATGCCGCAGTGCCAGCTCTGCCAGGTCCTGCTCACCAGTGTGCTAGCACATGGTATTTCTTTTAACCCCAAGGACTTGACACTTCCACACAAGAGCAGGGCTACTGAAGCGGAGTTAGAGAAGGATGCTGATGAGACAGAAGAATAAATTCCCATTTCCTCTTAGCCTGAGGGTGGAAGGGGGCAGAAATGGAGAAAGGAAGACTAGAGGGTAGGAGAGAAAAAGGGAGAAAGGACAGAACCTTCATTATAATCTTCCCTCAAATCAAATATTAGCAGGGAAGCACATAAAATTTATTTCAAAGCTATGTATCAAAAACATTTGCTACTCTTACTCTGCACTTGATTTTCTTACAGCTTCATTTCCTGACCCATCTTCTTTGCTTACTTACTTAAGCATTGTGTGCTGGAAACACTTATTGCTAAGGAAAAAAATGTAGACTTTTTTAGGTTAAAAAAAAGTAATAAAATAATTTATATTTAATGTCAAAAATTTATTTTCATTAGTTCACATCAACATTTCTTTCCCAATTAATCTAAATTAGTTTCCATTTACTTAAAAAAATTTGAAATCTAAGTTTACGTCTGTAACCACCTCTCTACCACATTCCTAAATACTATTTTAAGAATTTTCTATGAAATATGGATCCTACAGGACAAATCTATATCTTTTATACACTTTTATGATATATTTCAAGGTAGCCAATTTTCACAGCTAAAATTCATGTGAATAAATTAACAACTATAAACTTACATTCTTCTTAAAACCAAAGTATGCACCAATAAATGTCAGAGGCACAGATATGCAGAACCAAAGGGCCAATATGGCAACCAATGTTCCAAAAGGAATAGCTGCTGAAGATCCTTCTCCCCAGAGGATCAGATTCATTATAAAGAAGTCCGCAAATACAATTCTGAAAGACACAACAGGCTTTTGGATAAAACCAGAGTTAGAAGCAAAATGATATATTAACAATAATATGTAATTAATATTACAACTTCTGTGTTTCCAAGATATATAAAAAGAAGCGGAATTGCTGAGTCATAGGATATGTGAATTTAAAACTTTACTAGAAACTGTCAAATTGCTGTTCAGATTGGTTTTGCCTGACTTAAACTCATACTGAAAGACAGGAATTGATAGTAGGAGAATGTACTTTGTTTTGTATAAAACAAATTGTTTAAAATTAAAAAAATGTGTTCTCTTTGATTGTAACTAATGCTATTTGCTTCTGTGACCGTGCTTGCTTTTAGTTGTTTGTTAAATGTAGTTAATCAGAAACAGGAATAAGAGCAGGAGTGACTCCATGACAGGCTGAACTTCCTGGAGTAGGTCTAAGTTTCGGGAACGCCGCCCTTTCCCCGAAATGACGCTGACCACAATTGGCGCCGGTGCGAAAATCCCGAGGCTTGAAGCCACTTTTAAAGGAGCCAATCAGGAGCCAACACGATCAGCCACTTTTAAAGGAACCAATGAACTAAGGAGGGGAGGGGAGAAGGTGTGCCCAGCGTGCCGTGTGAAACTTGTGTGTCGTGTGTAAAACAGAAAAAGGTATAAAAGCTTAACCTCCACCCCAAGGCGGGGTCCTAGCCCCTAGAAGAGGCCACTGCGTTGGTGCTCTGGGACTTGGACCCTAGCTCGAGCTAGCCAATAAACTCCTTTGCCATTTGCAGCCTCGGTGACTCTGCATCTCTGTTCCTGGGGCCGAGGGGAACTGGATCTAACAATACTAGCAGCTTACGAAAGTTAGCTTGTCAAATATTTTCAGTATATTTATAATTGTTGTTTAAACTTGTATTTCCTACCGAAAATTGCAGCCAGCATCTTATGTTTGTTGGCTTTTTAGGTTTTACCTTCTGTGACGTGCTGGTTACATTCACTGTTCATTTTTCCCTTGAGTTGCATGTCTTGCCAAGTCATAAAGTGAGTTTTTTATATACTCTAGTATTACTAATTCCTTGTTAAATGTCTTGTTCTCCCAGTCTGTAGCTTTTTCAGAACCCAGCATCGGAATGTGTGTAACTAATTTCCTTTCAGTCTTTCTTCTGAGAACATTTTTAAAAACATGGCTGTAATTGTACAATAATCACTTCTACTTACCCCACACAGCTTTTAAATGCATCAATGTTTTTCCTTTAAGAGGAAAAACAAGTATTTGTGTACTTTAAGAGAAGAAAGTCTTTTGTAACCTGGGATCATGAACATGTTCTTCTATATTTTTGTTCAAGAGTTATCCCTGTTACATTTTAGACTTTAAGCTACCTAGAACTGATTCTGTGTGTATGAAATAAGAATAGGCTTTTCTCCCTTCATAAAGATAACCAGTTGTCTCAGCATCATTTTATCTAACAGTTCCTCTGGCTTGTGATGCCACGTCTAGCATGCTTCCATGTATATGGTCTGTTTCTATAGTCTACGTCCCAGCAGCCATGGACATCCTCGAACACCTTCATGATACTTGATCTTTTCATCAAGTAACAAGGTGAAGAATTTGTCTCTTACTAGTTAATAATCTTATAGACTTGTCATGTGGACCATGCAAACTTTGAGACGTTGTTTCAGGTACTGTGTAGAAGAGTCCTCTTCCCACACAACTACAACTACCATTAAAATATATAATTGGTTATTGTTGGTATTTACCATCTTGGAATATTAGTTGATATCCAGCCATTTTGCCAAAATCTTTTTATTAATTCTACAATTTGTACAGTTAAAATGTGTTGGTGTTCTTTGCAGATAAATCACATCACCTATAAATAATATAAAATCTACCTTTTTGGAATATATGCCTTTTATTTCTGTTTTCTGTCTTACTGTGAGTAGAACTTAAGTAACAAGCCATAAAAGTGATTTAATGGGAATGTCTCTAGTGTTTTATTATCATTAAATGACGTTGGTTTTGAATTAGAGATAAAATTTTTTTAATATAAGGAAATATTTTTCTATTATTTTTTTAAAACCTGGAAACAATGCTCAATATTATCAAATGCCATTTTATTGTATCTGTTGCAATAATTATACGCAGGTGTTTAGTTATATAAAATTGTATGACTAGATTTCCTGTTATTAAATGATCCTTCTATTCCTAGGTGAACACCAAGTCCTCTAGTCCCGGGAATATTTGTGTTCTTAGCACACACACACTTGCTCTCGAGCTATGTACCTCACCATCCTGCTGGTAAACAACTACTTTTAAGGGTGATGAAGACTATAAATCACAGAAGGTTGATTAGAAACATAAAAGCAGCAGCATAAGATAATTTCTATGAAGCCAAAAAAGGAAGAAGTTTCAAGGTGAAAGTAATCTAATGTTAGATAATATACAGAGGCCTCTGAGACATAGAAAATGGTCTCTAGATTTAAAAATGGCAACATTATTGATAAACTTAGAAGTTTCAGTAAAATGATGGGGAAAAATATGAATTACATGGGTTTACACTGCAAATGTATGCTGAGAAAATGAGAATAAGAGTGCAGACTATGTTTTCAAGGCATTTTGTTGGGAATGGAAAAGAAATAAGACAGAAATGAGAGGAAGATGCTTATGGGAAGCTCTTTGTAGGATGTGGGACATGTAAGCTTATTTGTAGGAATAAGAGAAGAACCACATGAACAGAATACATGGGAAGAGAGCAGTGGAAGATGTGAGAGACTGGGAGGGGGTGCTTGAAAGGCAAGATTCTGAAGGAAACCACAGGTAACAGTCTTGGTAAAGAGAGGCACTTCATGAGTTGACAGAGGGAAAGAAGAGAAAGGACATGGCTTGAGAAAAGCATAAAAATTTGAATGGAACATGAATGGCTGGGAAGGATGTGAATCTTCAATGGAGGTGATAATCAGAGAGAATATTTATCCTAAACAGGTATAAAAATAGCACTGCTATCACACTTCCATCTCTGGCTTACAAATGAAACAGTCCTGGTTTCTAGACTTTGTCATCTTTGGCTTTCTTTATCACTGTTGCCTGTTCACTGGCCTGTTCTTACCCACCAGAAATTTGTGGGTTGGGGAGGAAGCAGCCTCTATTTCTGGGACCAGAAGTGTATCAGATACTTGAGATCAGAAGTGGTCCTCCAGAAAGTCAAGGTTTTTTGTTTTGTTTTGATTTTCGGTGGTTGTTTATTTTTTATTTTTTGGTATGTGTTACTCTACACTTAATCGAATAAATTCTTAAAAAGTGGCAATACTTTCCATAAAAATGGGAAAATGTATGTGTGCCTGAACTATCTTCATGCGAGGATCCTTTCCTGTAATTAGGTCAAAAGCTTAAAATGCAGCCTTTCATGACAACATGTCAGACTGATTACTAAAGACCAAGAAATAAAAAGACTTTTAGAGTAAAAGCACACCATCCAAGGCATGGGCACACTTGAAACTTGGACTTGGTGGGGAGTGGGAGGCAAGGTCAACATACATAATCTAAACATCTGTACCCCCATAATATGCTGAAATAAAAAAAAAAAAAAAAGACTTTTAAGTAAGGATTTAAACATTTCTCATGTCTAAAGGTATTTTTCCCCAGATAAGACAGGTAGTAATTATTTGGCAAATGTTTATTAAATATTTACTTTTTACTCCTTTTCAAAAATTAAATTAGTTTTCTTAGGTACATGATTTAGAGTCAGAGAGGATTAAAGACTTAAGGGACTGAAAATTTGGGAACTAAAATATAACTACATTAAGAAAATAATTATTGAAAACTTCACTTACCCAGGACAAAGAAATGATGTCAATAAAACATTTGTTTTCCACTTCTCACCTCCAAAGGCTACAGAAGAAAACAAAAAGTCTGTATAAATACAGACTTTTTCTTTAAAGCAAACCAAATATACATACCCCAAGTCTGGTAGTGCCAAATTGTCAGAGAGCATTGGATGCCCATTCCTAGAAAACAGTACCAGCAAATACAAGACATGCCCTCATCAAATGAACAAATCTGAGGTGTACAGCATGGGATTGCCCTGGATAAGTCACGCTTTAGAGATTTTTGCTTTAGTGTAAAATAAGTTCAACATCAAAAGAGAGTCATCCAGATCAGTTCTTCTTTTCTATTTTTTTCTTTTTTAACCTCAAAACAAAACAAACCCTTAAATCCTAGGCCTGTATCCATCAGTGGGACTGGACACGGAAAGGGCACACAAGGGGTTCTTGTTTACCATTCGGTCAGTTTCAGAATTTGTCATAAAACGTGGAATCCTCAAGCCTGACACGGAACACATTTAAATGTCCACTATGGTAGCCTGAATCTTCAGAGTTCCTCTAGCATTGTGGTTTCTGGTGAGAACTGGGGAGATAAGTGGTCAGATCAGGCAACTAAGAAGAGTAGAAGGATTATGGCTATTTGACAGAACATAGTTGCTTAAAGTTTTTTTACTCTCCTTTGCCCCTCTCCAATTTGGTTTTTTTCCACTTAAAAAAATCAAATACCAGCCGGGCGCGGTGGCTCACGCCTGTAATCCTAGCACTCTGGGAGGCCGAGGCGGGTGGATTGTTTGAGCTCAGGAGTTTGAGACCAGCCTGAGCAAGAGC
>NW_012146301.1:1713724-1725038 GCF_000956105.1 Propithecus coquereli | reverse complement strand
CAGCAACTCTCAGTAACGTTCTGCTAATGATCAGTTGAAGTGCCACTTGCCCTAAAAGAAAATGACAAAATTATATATAAAAATTATACATATATGATTTGAATTCACAGTGTTATTGATGAAGAGATTGTTGTAAAATGATTAATTCTGGGTTTAATACAACTCCAATCAAAATTAAAATAATATTTTTTGAAACATTAGAAATGACTATAAAATGAAATATTTTTGTGATGGGGCCACGTGGCAGCAACTCTCAGTAACGTTCTGCTAATGATCAGGCTACTTGATCTGCGCCTGGGAGACCTGAAGCATGGGGAGGTGTGACCTGGAGGAGGTCCAGGGCGTGTATGGGCACAGGGCGTGGGAGGCAGGTAAGAAGGAACACACTCTGAAGAACTGACAGAAAGCCAGTGTGGCTGAAATCTGGAGGAAGACAAGGGTCTGACTGGCATCTCATATGCATTACAATACCTATGACCACCCTAAATTTACGTCCTTTAGTAAAGGATGAAAGAAAAAAAGAACTTGACAAAATTCACAGAAATTAAAACACATTTAAACACATATACATACGGGACTTCACATACTCGGAAGAGAATTGTATCTGGCAAAGTCTAGCTAATATTCTACTTGGGGTTGAGACTACCTAATCCCACCTTAACATTGCCCACGTAACCCTCCTGTGTTTCACCTCAAACCTTTTTCATATCAAAAGATCCCGGAGAATCACTGTAAATCCCAGAAGGGCTTCGGCATTCCTAAGTAGGCCAGCTCTGGCACTCACTGACTCTGCTGAGCTTCTTTCTAAGTCACCTAGTCACATCTCAGCCTTATGCTGTGGCCCTGACCCATTCTTTCATTGAACTTTATTTTACTTCTCGAAGGCAAGATATTACTTCGATATCAATGATATTACAAAAGTAACTTACTTCAGGGATCTCTAAAATAGTGAGATCTTAGTTTACAGTTTTTTTATTTTTATAAATATTAAATCGATACAACATAAGTATGGCCTTTCATATGTAAGAAAACGGACATCCAGATTTGTATACTTTTTCCCTTTATTAGTCTGAATATGTCTCTATGAGTGCAGCAAATCTAAGTTGTTCAGCCCAACCTGTTAAGACAAAGCTTAAAAGACAAAGTAATGAGGGAGTGGTGGGTAAGAGGCTCCTCATTTGCTTCTTTCACTGTCTAAGCATTTTTGAGCAAACAAGCCTAGAGATAGTCATTCACATCACAAAAGAAATCACCAGCCAGGCTCCTCTTAACTAGGGACAGACCCCTAAAGACATGCTGTTCACAGAGCAGCCCATCTGACACCCCGCTCAAACCCACCGCTGCAGCAGTTGATTCTTGATCTGACGCCCTGTCACAGTGGCTCTTACTTACACTTATAGAATCTGGCGGCAACATAGCCTGCAGGGGTGCCCAGCAGCACCCACAGGACCACAGCACATGTCATTAGCGCTCCTCGGTTGGCAGGTGACAAAAATCCCAGGCAAGCAAAAACTAGAACATGAAAGATTATAAATGTTATTACCTGTTTCCTTTGTTGTGAAATGATAGAGGAACCCTCTCATTTTTGAAACAAGATGACAAATATAAATTCATGAAAAAACATGTGCTATCCTACGATGCAGCTATACTCAATCTTAGTAATATTTGATGAACTGCATTAATATGATCGATCATACGTAAGGCAAAATCCACTTTGGAAGTTTCTTGTTAGAATCCATAAGACCTCATCTTTCCCATGATCAGGGAGGCTGTCTGGATGCTTAAGAGTGCACTCAGCATTTCTGAGATTCAAGTACAGCTTTAAAATGAACATAAATAAAAATATTCCAACTATGAAATATTCCTGCTTTTGTTTCATAAAAATAGTGGCTGATTCTCTGGCTCTGGAGGTTAAAAAAAAAAACAAACAAACTCTTACAACACTCAAACTTAAGAGATAAGACAGAATCTCTAATCAAACAGCAAAACACGAGGGAAAAGATTTCATAGTACCATTAGCTTTTCAAAAACAAATTACTGAAGGCCCTGGTCAACGACTCAGGGTAACTCTGGCGCCAACCCTTATTCACTTGGTTAGCTTTGTTTGCTCTTCCTTATATAACTCTTCCTACTAATGAGAATAAAAATGCCATCTGATATTTATAGGGACTCCCAGCTTTCAGCTGGAGCTCAGAAGTTATGCTCAGCATCTCAAGGCTAGTAAGACAGTGCCAAGAAGAGTTTCAAGTGGCTTTCTAATCCCAGCAGGAAGAAAATCCCCATTGTTTCCTCCAAAGCATGCACTACCAAGCACACACATGACACACACCTCTGACTAGCACCATGATCAGCAGGAAACAGATCAGGGTAGCTTTACTAGACCTACCAGGACTTCAGCTAAGATGCAATCTCCTTCTCCCCTAGCCTGAGAAATGGACTGTCCTTAAGTAGGAAGTTCATATTTGAGGACTTAAGGAAAATCATTCCTATCATCTCCTATCCTAGGCTCTCTCAAACTTCCCTCTTTACGAGTTCACTTTCTAGCTGACCCCAACAAAAACCAGACTGTGGCAGAAAGCAGCTCCTGATAAAATTTTAAAGCAGAAATTTATCTTCAAATATTCATCTTGCTCTAAGTCCACTGTGACTCTATGGCATCTAGTGCCTTCACACTATCCTCTGTCCCAACCTCTTTTATGACACCTTCTCCTGACCTACCCTCTTCAGTATGATATACTTACAAATTCTAGCCCTATCTATCAAAGCTGTATCTCAAGTTATTAGTAGACTGAAAAAAGATGTTGTAATTAGTCTTCAAATTGAGCCCAAATGTGTGAATCAGTGGTTCCCAAACTTATTCAGGTGCCAGATGTTTGGAAGCAATAATGCTCTTTGCAAGGAATTTATATAGTTGATTTTATCATAAAAATTTGGAAGAACTTTACTAACAGTACCTGACTACAGTGTTAGGTATTTAACGTGCAATCAAACATAAGAACAAATGTTCACTAAGGAAATTATTAAAAGGCAGCCAGCTATTTCTGAATTCGTCCCATAATGTTCATTTGCTACCACTTCTCAACAGCAGACATCAATAAAAGAAAATATGAAAAGTAAACATAAAATTTATCAAATTCTATTTATAAACTTTTTTTTTCTTACAGTGAGGCAAACTGGAAGACTGTGGAATTAATGTATCCCTAGAGAGTAGCCTTAGAACCACCCCTGTGGCTGATCAATGTCTCTAAGGAACAATGATTTAAAAAAAAAAAACAAACAAAAAAACCAGATTGTCCTAACTGACAAGAACTTAACATAATAAAATTTCTGAAGACGTTCAGGTGGCACAGAAAAAAGACACTTTTTGTCTAGGAAGATCCTTCCTAAACATTGCTAGAATCCTCCCCAGTTGAGAAATATACAGAGAGCTTCCTGCCCCACCCCTTTCCCCTTCTCTCCTCCCTCAGCAGACGCCAAGAATGTCTAGGAATCCTAACCAGACTGCTCCTTCCCCTCAAGGCTGGGTAGAGAGAGGAGTCAACCTGAGTGACCTACTCACCTCTAGCCCAGTGCTACCACAAGAAAAGCTTGGTCTCCACAGAGCTGAAAGGAGAAACCAAGCGTCAGCCTTTGGGTGCAGCTAACCCTTCCCCAAGTCACTTAGGGCCAAAGCATCCAGATTTTGAGAGCCAAAAGGACTTTTGGAAACAATCTTACCTAGCTACCCACTTAGGAAAACTGGTTTTCAAATAATTACTATTTTAGAAAAAGTATTTTCTACTTTTCTATTTTCCTTAATACTTACATAGTGTCACAAAAGTCATAATTAAAATCTGTGTCCCAGATCCTAGAAAGACTGACAGCAGCATCCCTTTTCTTGGAGGACGGAATATATCACCATGAACTAGTTTCCAGCCAAATTCTTCCTGGGCATCCTCCTAAAAAAAAAAATGAAATCAAATCAGTTGTCATATGGCATCACCGAGACAACCAGACAGTTTGTTCACTGTTGAATGTGCTGGTAGTGAAAAAACATTAAAAAAAACCTCATAGGCCGGGTGCAGTGAGTGGCTCATGCCTGTAATCTTAGCACTCTGGGAGGCGAAGGTGGGAGGATCGCTTGAGCTGAGGAGTTTGAGACCAGCCTCAGCAAGAGCAAGAGCAAGACCCCATCTCTATTAAACATAGAAAAATTAGCTGGGCATTGTGGCATATGCCTGTAGCCCCAGGTACTCGGGAGGCTGAGGCAGGAGGATAGCTAGAGCCCAGGAGTTTGAGGCTGCAGTGAGCTGCACTGCACTCTATCCCTGGGCAACAGAGTGAGACCTTATCTCAAAAACAACAAAACCCAAAGAACTTATAAATGTTAATATATATTTCAATTTTGAAGAATAGAGCTTGACTCATAGAGTTTTCTACAGCTTTCCTGAACTGTTTACTGAGAAATTACAAAGACAATGGGATCCCTACCAAGTTCTACTCTAAGTCAAATTTTGTGAACCAACTTGATGACCTAATTTTTAATCACAGGGCACCCTTTTCAATCTACACTTATTAATCTCCAAAATAAGCAAATGGTATTATATTTACTTTGCTAGTACAGTAAGCACAGCTGTAAACATAGTAATAAACTTGCATCATCAGCCCAAACTGCACCCCTGATCTCCAGACATATATACAAAGTACCCAATCGGCAGCTCCACTTGGCTGTTTAACAGACATCTTGAACAGAATCATCCACAACTGAATTCTTGATCCTCTCTCCCCACCTAAATCTGCTCTTCCCACAGACTCCCCCAGCAGATAAGAACTCCATCCTTTTAGCTGCTTAGTCCCCCAAACCTAGAGCCACCCATGATTCTTCCCTTCTTCTCATACCTCATACACAACCCTTTAACAGATCTATACTCTATGCAGAGATATACTCTACCACCAAACACATCCACAGGATACCCGCCCACCATCACATCTTATCTGGCTACTAGAGTATACACTGAATGGGTCTGCTCCTATCTGTGCCCATTCAGCGGATCCTCAATACAGCAGCCAGAGGGATCCTTTTAACCAACCAGGCGGCTTGGAGCAGAAACCTGGGATCATTCACTGACTTCTTTCTAGTTTCTACAATCTCCAAAGCCAAATTGCTTCCCACAGGTTATACCACTTTACAATGTCATACACTAGGCATCAAAGTGCTCACGTCCTCAATCTCCGCAACAGGCTCATCTCAAATATTTTAATTTCTGCCTAAGTACCAGATGAGCAATCAATATTGCACTGCAGTTTTAACTTGCATTTCTCTTATTATGAATAATGTCCCTTTTCATATATTTAAGAACCATTTGTATTTTCTTTTTTATGGACTTTCTTTTCATGTACTTTGCTCAGTTTCTTACTAGGCTATTGCCTGTTTTCTTTTTTTTTTTTTTCTGTTTTCTTAATGATTTTAGGATTTTAATATTTTTCCCTGGTTGACATTTGTCTTTTTTACCTTATAGTAGCTGGGACTACAGGCGCAGGCCATCACACCTGGCTTTCATTTTTTCCCTATTGATATACCTTTGTTAACTTCCAAATTTAGACTCATTATTACACTTGGAAAGTGTTTACCTGGAATTTCTTAGTTCACCAATCCTTCTAAATCTCCCTTTAGGATTGGCTTCACTTATTTATGTTCTGCTATTCTTTTTTTAAATTTTACTCAGTGGCCCCACCTCCACCGCCCAGTCCTGTTCCCATGGGCAGAATGAAGACTATTTTCTGCTAAAGTATTTCTATAAATTCCTTCAGTGAAGGTCTATTTGTGATCAACTGTTTTTTTATTTACCTGTAAAAGGTATTTCACCTTCATCGAGAGACAGCTTCTCTGGGTACACAATTCTATATAAATAGTTAATTTCTCTCACCAATTTAATAATATTTCATCTCTGAGACCCCACTATCAGTCTAATTGTTTTTCCTCTGCAGTTGCTTCATCTTTTTTTCCCTCTGGGTGATTATAAGATCTTCTCCTTTCTCTAAGGTTCTATGGTTTTGCCACAAATGATCTAGATGTGGATTTCTTTTTATTTATTCTGCTTAGGATATATTGTGTTTCCTTTATCTATGGATTCTTATCTTTCATTTGTTCTGAAAAATTCTCAGCTGTTACTTTTTCATATATTTTATACTCTGAGACTAATAATTCCAGTATCTGAAATCTTCGGAGTCCTAAATGTTGTTTATTGTAAATTTTTATAAATTTCTAATAGCTCACATTTTGTTGATCTTAAATTGGAAGAATCCTATGAATCTAAATGTGGTAGACTTTCTTTCATTGGATTTCTACTTGATTCTGCCAAGAGTAAGAAGCACTCGCTAACCTGGAACCATTTGGCCACACTTTCAGAATCCAGGCTTACTTCAGGATGAGACTGAGGTTCAGCTCCTTGCTGCTGACCCAAGGGTTGGCCTTCCAACTGGTCGAGGACTTGAAAACAGAACTGATCCACAGGGAACCTCACCCTCTCGGGCTTGCATTCTATTTCCTGCTCTGGCCTTGGCTCACTTTTTTGGGTGGTGGGTTAGAGCAGGGGAGTCCTTGGATCCCTCTGTTACCTACTGTGAACCCAGCAATGTATCAACAAGTCTGGTACGTTAAGAACTGACTGACTTACTCATTCATTCAACAAACATGTACTGATATAAGCTTGGCAATGTTTAAAACACCAGAGATACTACAGTGAGGGTGACCAAAAAATCCCTGCTCTCATGAGTACATGTTCTCATTGGAAAGGCAAACTAAAGTAAGTGAGAAAAGTTATAGTATGTTAGACAGTAGTAAGTGCTATAGAGAAAAAATAGGAAGCATGAATGTGTGTAGGAGAGGATGTAATTTTACGTGGGATGGTGGGGAAGCTCTCAACGGGAAGCTCACATTTCAGTAAAGCTGAAGGAGGTACAGGAGCTAGCCATGTAAACCTCTGAGAGATGAACACTCTAAGCAGAGAGAACAGTGAGCGTGAAAGCTCTGATGTGGGAACATGTACGTGTTGGAGTAGAGCACTGAGGTAATACAGGGCCGTATGGGCCATTGTAAAGACTCTGACTTTCACTCTGAGGGAAAGAGAGGTCCTTGGAGGGCCGTGCTCAGGTGTGAAATGATCTGACTTCTGTTTGAGCAGATTCTCTCTGACTGTTGTGCTAAAAGACTGAAGGGAGGACAACACCGGGAGCAGGACTGGAGGCAGGGATGCCACTGGCCCATATGCCATATGGCGACACTGTGCAAGTTAAGAAAAAACTCCACTACCAGCAATTATTTGGAAAAGCCAATTATGAACAGAGTATTTTGAAATTACTTTAAAAAAAGAGACTGTTGAGTAGAAATGTTAAAAGCTTATAAATATTGATATGTTCTTTTTCCAATTAAAACAGGATAGAAAGGTGGCAGTGGAGGGGAGGGCTGGAGAAGCTAGGGAAGAGAAAACAACGAAAATTTGAATTTTTTGCATTTATTACAAATTACTATGAATCTTATGAAAATTTTATTATTGTGCTGCTGAAATGAAAATGTATAAAATGTATAACATTAGGCAACTTAAAATACTTGACAATAAATAAGGCTGGGACATTAAATTACTTTGAATATACCAAAAGGTTGAAATAGTAAAAATTCAGTTAGGATTAATTTAAAAACATTAAAACATACACACAAAAATTGCTTGGGAGTTTTCCATTCAGTTTTTCTGTTTCACAAACTGGGTATACATCGGGGCTAGGGAATCTGGCACAGGTGACAGCTCATGGTGAAGAAAGACAACAAGCTGTAGCTGTGTACCTATCACCCACCTGCACCAGTCTACTGACAGATATAGTTGTGAATAGTTCAGCTCTGAATGTTGTGATGAAACTTTAAAGACTATCCTTGGCAGACCAAAGACTAGTTGAAATGTTTCCACTCACCGTAGAATCCATCTGATTGTATCTGGCAATATCTTTGTGCAGTGTCCGTAACATAATCATAGCCACCATTCCAGATAAGAAGAGGACAATGACCAGGGAATTCATTATGCTGTAGAAATAAGCATGTCATGATTATCTGTAGCTTAATATTAGGAACAGTGAAACTCTTTTTTAAACTGTTTATTGAACAACATTAACACATCATTAATCAAAATCAAAATCAAAACTACCTGAAATCCAACAAATTCAATGAACTGTATTTCTTTCAGGTTTCCTTCTAGTAGATATATAATTTTATATACTTATCATTTTATAGTCTGTTTAGAATTAGAATTTTTGTCCATGGTCAAAATTATTAAATAACTACTGTGCCCAAAACATTGCAGCACAAGCTGCAAAGAACCAACAAAGAACTGGCTTGTACCCTCAAGAAATTTACTGAAGAACAAATTTACTCAGTGAGTGTCAAAAAGATTAGTCAGTAAAATAGGAAAAGGAGAGTTATGGCACCATGAACAGCTTTCTAGATGAAAGTTTTGAATCATGGTTTGAAGAGGAAAATAATAAATAAATAGTCAAAACAACAACAGAAGCTTCTATTTATTGAGCACTCTTACATGCCAGGTAATGTCCTCAAATGCTCTGTTCCATTATGTCCTTTAATGCTCAGAACAATCCCATGAGGTGAGTATTTCCAGATCAAGAGATGGACTGTGAGAAATTGAGTGACCTGCCCTGACTCAAAACCAGTAACTTAAAGCCAGGATTTGAAAGCAAGTCCAGACTTTTGAATAAACTGGAGAGGATTAGAGAATAAATGAGATGTTCAAAGCGATGAAGGGTAGAAAAAGTAGAAAGCAAAAGCAGACTAACTCTGCCCTCTTACCTAAACCACTGAATGTGAGTATGAGGCATAGACTCCAGAATATAGTCCCATCTAGATGCCCATCTGATATTTTTATCTTCCTGGGGTGGAGGGGAGAAAAAAAATCTCTTTAAATAAGCATCTGCTGACAAAACACATTAAAAATCCAAAAATTCTCACTCATAGCTTGCCTCCATTCAGTCAACAACTGCAATTTCTAATTATCATAACTTTGGTTAGTCCTGAGAATCAGGGAGTTATAGATTTACTCAAGTCTAGGGGAAATCAGAATGAGATTAAGTAACAAATTAGAAAAAGACCATAAGAATTTCTAATAATACCCACATACTTATGTTTTTTAAAGTCTTGCTTTAAATTATAACTAGTAAATGTTTATTTTAGATGTCAAAATTTAGAGCTGTATTTAATTTTTTTTTTTTTTTAGAAAATTGAATGGAATAGTTTATTCTTTTTGACTAGGGGATAGCTAGCCAGACCACAAAGTCATACCAGGCACACTGAGTATCTGGCAGTTGTCATCCATACTGAGCTCTTAATATTTAGAAATATACACTGTTTACTGTGCTAGGCTTGCAAAAGGAAACATCATATGGGAATATTAAACATTACAACTATATTGGATTGCCAAAGGAGTTTTTAAAAAAATAGAGGTGGAAAACTGCCTAAGATTGTAACAACGAACTTTTAATTTCCTCCTAAGAAACTCGTTTGCTAATAAAAACATTCCCTTTAATTTCCTAAGATAATCTACCAACAGGAAACTCCCTATTTAAGTTCATACTCAAATCCTGATTTTTAAAATGATGTTTTCCCAGATGTTTTTTGAATGTATCTCTGATGTTTCCGTAGTATCTTCTAAGCCTATTTTCTACCTTTTGTTTTATATGTATCTTTTATGTTTAACACTAAATCAGGATCATGTCTCCAATTTCCTGTATCTTCTCATTTAAACTAAGACTTAGTCTTGAAACTGATTATATTGCTTGGTACACTGACAATTCTAAAACTCAGCTCATTAATAACTTATTTATTTGAGAAGCTTAATCATTAATATTTTTAATTAGTTTAAGTAGTACAAATTTAAAGTAAATTCCTAAGTTATGCTAAAGATAAAAGCAAACTCACCTCGAAACTAACAGAGTAAGTATAGGCAATTTTGATCTCCCCAGAAGCCTTGTTACTTATATCCATGGGCGGTCCAGAGCAGTCTGGTTTATCTATATGGGTATGTTTGAAGCTGTGGGAAGAAACATTTTGGCAAGATGCTGATAAAGTACAGTTTAAAAAAAAAAATGGGGTGAAGTAAAGGTTAGAGATTTTGTACATATTTCACAATGCTCCTGACAAAGGTGAAATTAATCGTGTTACATTTAATAGCATAAATATTTACTTAATATAATGGGCTTAGTGATGAGTATGTATACAAAATTATTACTTACAATTATAAACCAACTTTTGAAAACATTATACTTGAAGAACATTTAAATAACCTTAAGGAAAAAAAAACCACTGAGGGGGTTTAAATTAACTGTCATCTTATTACGGCATACATTTCTTTACCACCAGTGCATCAGAAAATGGCTAATTCAAATGATAAGAAAAGTCGTGGAAAAAATATTCAATTAAAAAAGGATCTCATTAATAACTGATATGTACTTTTATGCTAAAAAAAAAACATAGACAATTTGAAGAGCTATTCTTTCAATGGTTTGTCACATATTGGCTTCTAACCCTGCATGGAGGCTTTAGAAATTACAGCTCTAATCAGCTCATTTGGGCCTTGGAGCACAGGAAAGCTGCAAACATCTGAGGCAATGCTCTCTCCACTGTGAAGAGGACCACTATCCCAATCACTCATCTTCTCCATTCCCCGCTGACAAATGGAAAAGCTGTCAAAACTTCCTGACTGAAAATCAAAACAAAAAGCACCTTGGCTTGACTGCTTACCATCACAGGAAAATAATTATCTGGATGGTTTCTCTGGACAACTCATAACTTGATAACAAATCATGCTAAGGGTAATTTTAGTAAAATTAATCCTGAAATGCTAGAATACTGATTAAGTAATAAGTTAACTGGGCTCCAAACACTTATGCTTTGGACCTAAACTTCACTTATATTTATTTACTTTTTATCTAGTAATATGATTACCTTTTTGGTTCAAGTTTAGCAGCCACTAATCTTGCTCCCATGGACCCAGTTTCAACAACATGATAGTGTATTTTGATGTCAACATGGTTGAAGATATAAAATGTATCTCTTTCATGGAATTCTGACTGTGGAACAGAACTTAAAGTTAAAGGTAGAAAACTGGCTATAAGAGAGTCAAAACATGAAACTTTAAAATGAGCTACAAGTAAGAAAATTTAAATTTGAACAGAATTTTAACCCTTCCTCATTAACATGTTTAAGTTTTAAACTTAAACTCTTTAAGCTAAAAATTAATTGGAGAAGGTATATACTTCTAAAAGTTTTAATTTTTAC
>NW_012146301.1:1684480-1713129 GCF_000956105.1 Propithecus coquereli | reverse complement strand
TAGTTGTCCAATTAATTTCTTTCTATTTTTAGTAGAGATGAGGTCTTGCTCTTGTTCAGGCTGGTCTTGAACTCCTGAGCTCAAGCAATTCTCCTGCCTCTGCCTCCCAGATTGCTAGGATTACAGGTACAAGTCATGGGTACCAGGCCTAAATCTAACTTAGAGAGTTAAAACAAAGTCCTAACCCTTAGCACAGCACTTAACATACAGCAGACACTCTCAGTAAATGTTGAACTGAATCTGAATTATTTCAATTCTATAGTTTGATTTAAACATTATTAATCTGGCTTAAATTTAAGATCCAAGTAGTTAGTTGTATTCAGAACACCTGACCTGTACTCATTCAATAAATGTAACAATTTTTGTCCATGTAAAAGACTGAATTCTACCAAAAAGCCATTTCAAAAAGCAACATAGAGTTTATCATGAACTTACATTAATAACACAAGCATCTTTTGCATGGCCTTTATCTGTAATGTAACAACCAATAGGAAATCCAGGATTACAAAACCTCTGACTATCTTCAACATCGTAACACCATGTTACAGGCATATTATCCACAATCCTATGCACAGAAATAAAAGCCAAGTTAGAAGAAAATCCACCAAACATGTCTAAGAATTACTGCCCAAATCAGTGTCATCATTTTGTAAAATTTACATGTATAAATGCCTTAAGATTCCAAAAACCACAAAGAATTTAATGAAATGTGGCATTTCATAAGTAATGATATTATGCTAGTATCTGATCCACTGTAGTGAGGAAAACACTTTACAGGCTGGTCCAAGTGCAGTGGTGTTTACAACCAATTGATCACAACCAATACAGATTTCTTTGTTCCTTCTCCACTCCCACTGCTTCACTTGATTAGCCTTAAACAACAACAAAACTGTATAGCTTTTTAAAAACTATAAAAGTATGTTGGAAAAGGGAGTTTTATAAATTAAATTATTGCAACTACTAATTTAACAACATTATCTAGACACTTCAGTATAATTTACTTATAGCAGAACACTCAAAGCTCTAAACAGGTACAAAGCAATATACCTAGCTCCTCACAGTTTATTGAAGAATATAGAAACAAATGTCTCTTATTATCCAGGTAATTCAATAAAAAGGAAATGGATATAATTGCAAGATACAGGAAAATATTCAAATACAGGGCCAAGCAAAAAACTACAAATTATAGTACAAAAATTCTGTAAAAACTGTAAATCCACGTTATTTCTAAAGGAAATACTGCTATAAAGCTAGAGAGCCAAATCTTTCAAGTTCTACAGTGGAAAAAATCGTTTTTTTTTTAAAAAGATAAAACCAAAAAAGTTCTGTGGCATTGTATAACTACATTAAAGTCCAAGTATGTGGTCCCCTATGCCCAGAGCACACTGCAGGATACAAATAAAAAAATTTCTCAAAATATACTAGCTATATTACAGTCATAAGACAACACTCCAGGGCATGTTTTATTTGTTAATTAATGTATGCCTTAGGAAGTAAAACTATGATTCTATATTCACCCAAGGTGTGCATTAATGAGCCAATAAAACATGCCTCGTCACATTTAAATGCTGTTTAATAGTACCCAATGTACGAAGTTTTAGAATCACCTATACTGTTAAGCCACTTATTATTATAACCAGCAGGCTAGTCGTTCCAATGAAAAGACTATAAAATATTAGAAGCATAAAGACAATGCAATATAAAATAAATAATTCAGATTTTCTAGAGGCCTACAGAATCAGATAATTGCTTTAATTTTTTAGATAGAGAATGAAGTTCAATTAATGAATATATACTGGCAATATATAGTATCTTTAGGCTATCATTCAGAGAAAGTACTACATAAAAATTATGGTGCTAGTACCAAAATGAGGAATGAAGGGGCAATTTAGGTTTTTTAAAAGCAATATCCTAAATGTTTTGTTTTATAATGATTTACATTCACAAAGTAGCCTTTTTCTGGTAGCTTTAGAAAGCATTAAAAAAAACCCAACAAATCCTTTTAAATACATTTAAGAAAATTTAAAGCATGATTTTCAATTACTGCCTTCCTAAGTTAGGAGTAGTATTTATTTGAATTTCTAACACCAAAGAATTTAAAAATTGTATTTCCAATCTGACAGAGGACTCACAAGGATAAAGGCTGAATAACTAGTCCCAACCTTTTACCATGAAGAACTTTGTTCAGAGGAATTACTTAATAGATACAATGTATGATATTCCAGTGATGGATACCCTAAAAGCCTTGACTTCATCAAAATGCAACATATCCATGTAACAAAGTTATACTTGTACCTCATAAATTTATACCAAAAAAAAAAAAAAACAAGGGTAACTCCTTTCCATTATTTCCCTCTACCCTCCAAGGAGTCCATGTGAAACACTCCCACCAATGTTTCGTTTACTAATAACTCATTTTCCCAATAAATTCATTCCCAAAGTTTCTGATCAGAATAAAATAATCCATGTTGCCATAATATACTCAGAAAATTGCAGCCAAAAGCAATGAAACTTGGCATTTAAGTCATTCTGTGTAGTCTTTAACAAGAGTAAATTTATACTATTCATTAGGATTCTGATTTTTTTTTTTAGAGATAGGATCTTGCTATATTGCCCAGGCTGGTCTCAAACGACCCTCTATTTTTGGTTTCCCTAAATGCTGGGATTACAGGTGTAAGCTACCACATTCAGCCAGAATTCTGAATTTTTGAAAATAGCACATCATTCCCCTTTGCTCACTTGGTGGGATCTACAATTGGGACTCACTAGCCTGAAGTATCTTCAAGACCCCTTTCTGTCCAATAAGCTACAGTCCAGTGGTTCTATGATACTAAAAAATTTTAAGTAATTTGATAACTAGGTAATTATACTTTTATAAATAAAATGTCATGAAGATTTGAACTAAGGGGCGGGGGGCAGCAGGAGGCCACAGAACCTGGTCAGTTCTGAGCTGAGATCCATGGCTCTTAACCTCACTGGGGGTGGGCAAACAGTTCAATTTGATATACTGATAGAATGAACATCCAAAAGGAAACACATGAAGGCACATGGATGGTCTTCCCATTTACCACCTCCAGCATCTTACACTTTCTAGAAGAGGCAAAAACATATGTGAACTATGACCCCACACAGAATATAGGCATTTGCAAGCAAAATTACTTAGAATAGTTATACTTCAAAGGCTGGATTTGGGGAGACTTCTAAAATATTCTATGCTTGAATATAATATAATAAGTACATAATACTTCAGAAACAAGAACAAAATAGTTTTAAATGTTTTTTGATTTTGATACAAACTGGTGCAGAACTTGTTAATGTTACATTATGTTTGCAAAAAAAAGGTTACATAAAAACTGCTTTATTTGAAGTAGATGTTATTTATCAAACATCAAAGAAAAGTCAAATTTTGTTTTCCTGTGATTTTTTTCATGGCTCACAAGTGTAAAATAACAGTATTTCGCTGGAAGACTGATCAAGGTCCTTTCCCCAAAGCATAAACATGCTACTGTTAACTATACCTCATTTTGTTATGCTCTACTTCATTGCGTTTCACAGATACTGTTTTTTACAAATGGAAGGCTAATGGCAACCCTGCATTGAGCAAGTCTATCAGCACCATTTTTCCAACAGGATGTGCTCATTTTGTGTCTGTGTCAGCGTTTTTTAGCAATAATGTATTTTTTAATTAGTGTCTCTGTGTCAGCGTTTTTTAGCAATAATGTATTTTTTAATTAGTGTCTCTGTGTCAGCGTTTTTTAGCAATAATGTATTTTTTAATTAAGGTATATACATTTTTTAAAGATATAATCCTATTGCACATTTAATGGACTACAGTATAGTGTAACCGTAACTTTTGTATACCGGGAAACCAAAAAATTTGTGTGACTCGCTTTACTGTGGGGGTCTGGAACTGAATCTGCAATATCTCCAAGGTATGCTTGTATGTGAATAAAAGAAGTACTCTATATGCCAGGTCTTTGTACTAAAAGAAGTACCAGATATCACAGTAATGTAAACACAGTTAAAACATATTTCAAATGATGTTGCCAACTTTAATTAATAATCCTCTGGCAAGTAAAAGTTACTACTTCATGCTATTTCCTTTTGTAACCAAAAAAGAAATAAATTAATTTGCTATATTTTATACAGTCAATCGAATAATTTATATAGTCAATGAAACAGAGGTTTTATCTTGAAAAGGATAAAGCCCAAAATCTCCATGTCTTACCAGTGATGTTGATAATTCAACAACATGCTTTTTTTCAAGAATTCCAACTTTTGTTTGTCTTCAGCTTTCTCTGTATGGTATGTTTTTGTACAAACAAGTTTACAGGTCTCCTCCTTATTAAATGTAAACTGTATCAAAAGAAAGTGGAAAAGAAATTATGAAAAAATATCCTGGTCCTTCATACCAACACCATAAATAGAGTAAAAGTACTAGTCTCATTAAACTACTTAAGAGAATTAATATTGGTATTTTAAAATTCCTCATAGCTTAGATTTAAATTTCAATCATTTCTCTATAAACCTAAGTCATCAATTTTTCCTTTAATAAGTTTTTCTTTTTGATAATTTCAATCTACCCACCTTTTAAATGTAAATGAGCCCTAGAAGAGAAAAAAACACAACCCACACGTGGAACAAAATGGAACATCAGTCTCTCCATGCTAATATCCCATGGTCATGTTTTAGAAACTCTGGGAGTTGATGGCTTTCTGGCAATAAGCAAATTTTTATGTTCAAATATTCAACAGACATTACTAAGTGCCCCTCTTAAATGCCAGGTGATGGAGATTCAGCAGTGAATAAGACAGAATATGATGATAAAAGAAAAACTCAAATTTGGATGTCCAAAATCAGGGTAAACATTAACTTTTTACTCATGTTTGAAAAGATTCTCAATTTTCAGGATCTTATTTAATAATAAAGTCAAAACAACAGTCGGTAATTTTAAAAAACTGAGTTAAAAATTAAGGATTCCTCCAATTTTAAAGTCTAGGACTTATTCCATGTGCATAAAAACAATGACAGTCACAATTAGATATGTTTTAATAAATTCAAACTTTATTACAGGTGCTAAAAAAATTGGATGTTTCCCTTCTAAGCACTATACTTTTTTGTATATTACTTATTAACTTCCCTAAACCAGTTTCTGTACATCAGCTGACAAGTGAATGTTTAAGTGTAGCCCACTGCTGCCACCTGTCAGCCAACAGTTTAATTTTGGCCACATTGCTACTTCTGTCAGTACAGCAATATTTGCACCATTATTTAGTATTTTGAACCTTATATGAACCCTAAAGATTCATTTTTAAAAAGTGGAAAATGGAAAAAGTATGCACACTAAGGAATCAGAAGCATAGGTGACAAACTTAAAATGAATTAAGCAGAGAGACATAATTCGTTACACTAAAACGGCAAATCTTATACCTTATCCAATGCTCATTGGGTTTAGGTGAGTCAATTTGTGCGTGAAGGAAATAGGAAGACTAAAGGTGACATTTAATAATAATAATAATAGTTAATGCTTATTTAGTGCTATTTTCTGTGATCTTTTTATATGTAGCAAGCCTCATATAATCCTCCCAACAGCCCTATGAGGTAGGTATTCTTACCCGTATTTTACAGATTAGAAAACTGAAGCACAAAAAGTCACGCAATTAAGACATGGCAGAGCCAGGATTTAAGCCAAGTTGAGTTGAGCTTTAGAGAAAATGCTCTTAAATACTCTACTGCCTCTCTCTATAATATGTTTAGTTGGGAATTTTATAATATTTTAAACTATGTTTGGTTATGGATTTAAAAGTATTTTGTGGGCCGGGTGCGGTGCCTCACGCCTGTAATCCTAGCTCTCTGGGAGGCCGAGGTGGGCGGATTGTTTGAGCTCAGGAGTTCGAAACCAGCCTGAGCAAGAGCGAGATCCCATCTCTACTAAAAATAGAAAGAAATTAATCGGACAACTAAAAATATATAGAAAAAATTAGCCGGGCATGGTGGCGCGTGCCTGTAGTCCCAGCTACTCGGGAGGCTGAGGCAGTAGGATCGCTTCAGCCCAGGAGTTTGAGGTTGCTGTGAGCTAAGCTGACGCCACGGCACCCTGTGTAGCCAGGGCAACACAGTGAGTCTGTGTCAAAAAAAAAAAAAAAAAAGTATTTTGTGTATGTTTTGTTAAGGATTTTAAAATATTCTTGGCCCCCAAGGAGACTAAATCCTTCTTATGCAAGCCTATCATTGTTCTATTTTTTTATTCAGGAAAATGTACTGTTATAAATTTTCTTGAATTATTTCAGTGAGGATTTAACTTTCTCTTCAGAATAATTCTGTGGAAGTCATTAAATCAAATACTTTCATCAACCTACAGTAAGACCTGGGTATAAATCAGCTCCATCTTGTGAGACCAGGGAAAGCTGCTTAAGCTGACCTTAGCTTCAATTAACTATGTGTAAAATGGGTTTAATAATATCTGTCTCGCAGGGCTGGTAGATTAAATGCAGTAATGTATGTGCAAAATGCCTAGCATGTTGACTGACAAAAACAGGTATTCACTAAATGACCGTTACTGTTATGTATCCCACCGCTAGCTTTTAGCAAATGGTAGAAAACTACATCAAAGCCCTTCACATCTTAGGGAAACCTGTAAGGTTGCGCTTTCCTGGCAAGACCTCTCACCTATGCAGCCTTTGCTGCCTCAACACCATCAGGACTAATCCCAATTTGCACCTTACTCTTCTGAATGTTAGTTACCACCAGAAGTCCAGGATTTCCATGTCATCCTCCCTTTCCCACAATCGAATCCCAAGATGCATACACACTCCTCCCCAACTCCTTGGAACTCATGTCACCAGCAGAATACCCCATCTTCAACCTCTTCTTGGTATGTTCTCTGAAACCTGTTCTAACAGAAACCTGGAAAGCTGGCTCTCCCTGAGGGATGCTGCCTCTCTGCATTTGTCCCCAGTGGTGGTTGTTTTCTTTCACAGGCCCTCACCATGGCAGATTCTTCTCCCTCATCCTGAAACTTCCAGCGTTGACTCTCATGTGATCAGACTACCCTGTCCCCTAGTCCTTGTTGCTGTCATCTACCAACCCCAGGTCACTGGGTCCCATCCCTTGAAACTACTAGCTCCTGTTCAATCCTGATTCTTGGTGACTGCCACATTACTGCCTCACACTCCTGGGCTCAAACGATCCTCTTGC
This sequence comes from Propithecus coquereli, assembly GCF_000956105.1. NCBI lineage: Eukaryota > Metazoa > Chordata > Mammalia > Primates > Indriidae > Propithecus > Propithecus coquereli. The sequence continues at coordinate 1,705,932 of NW_012146301.1, read as the reverse complement.
CTCAGCCTCCCGAGTAGCTGGGACTACAGGTGTGTACCACCACACCCAGCTAATTTTCTTTTTCTATTTTTTGTAGAGACGGGGTCTTGCTCTTGCTCAGGCTGGTCTCAAACTCCTGAGCTCAAGTGATGCTCCTGTTTCGTCCTCCCAAAGTGCTAGGATTGCAGGTGTGAGCCACCGCGCCTGGCCCACAGCTGCCTTCTCAATGACCTCCACACTGAAGGCTAAACCCAAGCTCAATCCTCTGTCCTCACCTTACCTAACCTGTCGGTGACAGAGTAGCTAGTCCCTCCTCCCAGAAACACTTTCTTGTCTTGGCTCCAGGAACCACATTCTCTTATAATCTTTCTTTCTCACTACTGGCTCCTTCTCAGTCTCCTTTGCTAGATCCTCCTCATTCTCCTGACCTACAATACCGAGCGCCCTCTCAGACCTTGGAATTCTTGTCTTATCTATACCTCTCTCCCTTGGGGATCTCTTCAATTCCATGGCTTTAAATACCATCTATACACTGATAGTTCTCAAATATATACTGCATATCTCTAGCTGAAGCCCTCCTCCAAACTCCACATATATTAACTGTTTACTCAGTATCTCTGCTTGGATGCCTAATAGATACCACATAATTACCATGCCCAAAACCGACTCTCCCCCATTCCCCCAAGCCTGCTCTTCCCACAGACCTTCCCACTTAAGAAAACAGAAACTCCACACTCTACACCACATCCCTCAGCATATTTTTGGCTCCCTTTAAAATATAGCCAGATTTGGAGATCCTGAAAATTTCACAAGCCCCTCCTCTCTACCCCCATGGTCTAAGCCAACATCGGATCATATCTGATGACTACAAAAAGCCTCCTAACTGGTCTCCTGGCTTCTCTCTTTGCACTCCCATGGTCCATTCTCAGTATGGCAGTCAATGATCCTGGTAAAATCTAAGCCTACTCAAAACCCTCCAAAATATTAACCATCTTGCGCAGATGTAAAGGCCGAAGTCTTTACAGTGGCCTGAGTCACTCTAGGATGTGGTCCCATTACTTCTTTGCCCTTATTTCCTACCATTCTCTATCCTGCTCACCCGCTCGAACTGCACACCTCGGGATTTTGGCATTTGCTGCTCTCTTCACCTAGAATATCTCCCCCAGATATTCACATGGCTGGCTGCTTTACTTGCTTCAGGTCTTTTACTCAAGTATTACATCCTTAGGGAGATTTTTAAGTTTAAAATTTCAAATTCACCTTCTCAGTAAGCCTATTTAAAATTATAAATTCCCCAGCCACCCTCCCCAGATTTGTTTTCAATAGTTCTTTCATTAGCAACTTAACACACTATATATTATTTTGTCTCCTTCTCTCCATCAACATAGAAGATCCACAAGAGTAGAGATTTTTGTCTTGTTCACTGCTGTATCCCACCATAATGCTTGGCACAGGAAAAGTACTCAACTAATGTGCTAACCAAGTGAATGAATATGAGTGGTGAGACCTGAGATGAGGTTACATAATTCTACAAAATGTGGCTCCAGCTACATATAATACACGTCTCGCACTATTGTTTTCTTGACCTAAACAGAAGTCACAGATAAAAGATGGCAAAGTATATCGGGTTTTATTTTGTTGCTGGTTGTTACCACTGTTTTTATTGCAGATCTAAAACAAGATAAAAATCTTTGAAAATAAAGGATGTAAGCATCAACAGTTAAATTAAAAATATTGGCCAATACATTTATGGCTGGCTTGAAAAAAAATCTGATCTCTCAGCCCTATGTTTCTGTTTACCTATGCCTTGGCCTTAAAAAGTGCCTTGCTCTGTCCCTTTAAGCTTAGGTCTTAAAGAATTTGTTTTAGCACAAATCCTAATTCTAAAAAATTCTGTGAGACTCAGGGAAAGATGTGTTAGGTGCACATCTTTCTCCATTTTAAAGCATTCCTTCTGTCCTATTTTACCTCAACTCTTAGGACAAAGGATTAAATCTGAAAAGCACTGCATCCAAAAGAAGAGAACTCTGCATAAGCAAGGCACCGTCTTTACACATAAATAGAATGTACCTGAATGACATCATACTAAGGGAAGTAGTCTGCTTTTAAAATCTACTGCAAAAGGATAACACCTCTCTATGGGTTTGAATATTTTGCTGGCTTTCCCTCTTTACTGCTAGGGATTTCTGCTGTCCAAGTTCACTGACAGAGTTACTGATGTTCTTCCTGCCCATCATTTCTCAAGTCCAAGGCAAAAGTAAATAGAAAGATGGGGCTGAGAGACCACTGGAGTATTAAAGCTGATTGTAGAATTTAATAAGTATGCCCGAGAATCACCCATTGCTATAAAAAGCAGTAACTTCAAAGTAATCTTCCAAAATATCAAAACATGGAGATGTTCCACAACTGACAGGCTTGCCCTGCTCAGTGCTACTCATGTCCATACACTTTGAGTTCCTTCTTCCCAATGACTTCACCACATTAGGCCTTCAGATCTATTGTCCATGAAAAACTTTTAAAATTACTGGCACTTTTAGGGTAGAAAATTTCAGTGTAGACTATTTGAAGAGATATATTTATGGTTAAAGACTATAAACTTGTAGTGGATTAAGCTTGTACAATGTGTCTTTTCCAGCAGAGCTTTGTAGTGTAGGCCCATGTGCTAGAGGCAGTAAGAGGGCTGATGGGACGAACCTAGGCTTGGGGATTTGCTGGACAGATGCTCCACGTTAATAAAGTGCCAAGGGAGATAGGGGTGGTTAGTGGGAAAGTAGGGAAGGTGGCTAAACATGGGGTGTAGCCATGAGAGAAGGATGTGAAGCCAGGAGAGGCAGCTGTTAGACTGGGGAATAAAACCTGGGGTCAAGTTACAGCCACTGGAATGAGAGTTCTCATACAGACAAATGCCTGTAACAGACAGCTAAAGGAAAAATGCAAAGTGCAGAATAATATGTTAAAACATAAATAAGTAGATGTAATTTACTTATATAAGCTTATCGGTATATGAAAATTTTAAGGAAAGATTAACAAGAAACTGAAGTGGAACTGAGAGGAGAGACTTCATTTTATATTCTTCTGTACCATTTAACTTTTTTTATGGTGATACATTATCATAAACTTTAATTTTTCTAAAAGAGAAAGACCATTGATCTTTGTACAGTAGGAGGGCAGATATAAAATAGGGGACTGTGCAATGTGGAAGGATAATAGGCTGAAAAGATAATAGACTTAAAAGTTAAAATAATTCTGGAAGATGACAAAGTACATATATTGAAAAGAATACCTTATATTGTTCTTAGTTAGGTTTAACTGGTATCCTAAAAATGTATCAAAGATGTTCCAAATATACTTTCAATGATCAAAATAGAAAGGTTAGCTTCCAAAAAACCCAATGGGGGAGCCCAGGCAGTGTTATATTTGCTAACAGAGAAAGTCTACAGATAACTGCTCAAAAGGAGGGGGAAAGAGACACAGAGCCGCTGGGCCAACTTTTCACGTGTGGAGGCTGGGTTTCAGGTCCTTTAGTAGGGCAGAGGGTCTGAGCACAGCCCTTTAGGCCACCGTCTTACGATTTTATAACACTAGTTGTATGAATATTCATTAAGACAGATTTATCAATGACATATTATAAGAAGGAGAGGATCCTTTTAAACTGTGATTTCAAGAAATTATTCCTGGATGCAAAAGAGAAATGAATTCTTTGCTATGAAAGCTGAGTTATTTCAAGCTTTTCTAAAAAAAAAAAAAAAAAAACAAAAAGCCCACCAAACCAAAGCCTGTAACTAAATAATTTTTATATAACACTAAATACAAACCTTATATGGTGAAGGTTCAATTCTTTCCCCGAATAATACCTGACCAAGATTTTCAGATGGGCGTTTTCCTTCTGACGCTTGGCAAAAATCAAATCTGGGGGAAAAGTATTTAAGTTTTTAAACATAAAAGAAACAATGAAATATCAAATGCCTAGCCAATCTTGAGAGCAGATTAGGTACTCTTCATTCAAGCTGCTCTAATAGATGAATAAGAAATACATTCATACTCCAAGTCCTGTGTACCACATCTCCCGAAAACAAGATACCTGGAATTATGCCTTAGTTTGTTTTCTAAATACTTTTATTAAAATGTAAATTATAGAATTTTTATATTGACACATATTTTTCTTCATTTCAATGATAAAATTATTTACATCCTTATTCTTCAAGCTAATTTTGCATAGCTTATCACCTTTTGTTAGAACCTTCTAATCCAAATCTTTAATTAAAAATGACATTTCAAGACTATGTGTTAAGTTTAGCTGGGGTTCCACCTCATCTCAATACACTGGCCAACACATCCCAATATGTGAAGCATGGCTGAACAGACCCTCTGAGAACAGAGAGTTGTGGAGAAGCCATATCCAGTCACCTGTAAGATTCTCTCTGTGATAATTCTCTTGTATTACTATCTTTAATAAAGTTCTGTTTAAACAATTTCAGCTTTGCCACAGAACATTAAAGAGCAGTTCTGTGTTTACCCTAGAATGATATGGGGAATATCTGAGACGAGAATAGTAATGACAACAGATTAGTGAGATTCCCGAGGAAGGTGAATGAATCTCAGGTGATTGAAAAACTGGGGCTGCAAAGTCCCAAATGACCATTCTCCAGCTACTGGACATAATAGATCCACTGAGTTTTCCTAAGAATATCTATGAAGATTTAAATAGAGATGTTTGTTTATTTAAGAAAACAAAAACTGGAAAAAGTTTTTAAGTCTCCAAGAGCTATATAAATACGGTCCATCCATTGATTAATTTTTTACATTCTTCTTGGTCTTACTTTTTTGTGGATGCTTTTCTCCACAGCAAACACATATTTTCTTTTAAAACCCTTAAGTAGCAGAGGAATGAGAGGCCGACTAAAATTTAGGAACATTTTAGACCCAATATGGTATACAAATGAATAAAGGATATATTCGTGCTGCATTTTTCATAATAAAAAAACTGGAAATAATCAAATGTTGATAAGTAGGGAATCAGTGAAACAAATCATTACATGGAATCTCTACAATCACTACAATGGAAACAATAAACAGCTACTAAAAAGACTGGGGTAGCTGTGTACTGATATGAAAAGATGCCCACAATATATTCAGTGAGAAAAAAGATACAAATCAAATATAATAGGATACGCCTACTTCTGTTTAAAATAAAAATGTATAAGTGTGATTATACACATTAAAATATTCAGAGAAAAAATGTGGAGTAGGTATCAAAGTAGTTATTTTTGGGGACTGATTATGTGGGACAAAATTTTGTTTAAAAATGTGTGAGGTTATTTATGATTAAAATATTTTAAGAAAATAAAATGGCTTTTTGTCTAGTCAGACAAAAAAGGAAATCGACTGTTTCATTTGGTGCTTCTGCTGTATTATAAAGCAACATAAAATGAAGATCACATTTTAACACTACATCTTGGAAGTAAAGGGTACACCTTAAAAAATGTTTTCAGGCCCTATACATTTTTAAAATGCCTATAAATTTGTCCTAAATGTGAGAGAACAAATTCTAAATGTACAAAATTCTTATGAGTCACATAAAATTTTATCTAAAAACCAAGCCGAAAAACTTACGCTGTATATTCATAAGGAAGAACAGATTCCACTGAGTCAAGCCTGTTCACAAATAGTTCTATTTCAGCCTGAAAATAAGAAAACACAGAATTAGAATATAAACAACTGGACACAGAGACTTGAGTCATGCTTAGTATTGAAAAAGAATTTGACATGTTCGAAATATGAAATCTTGTAATATCCAACCTACTTTTAACAACTCTCTTATAAATCCATTCGCTGAGATTTATATGCATTTAAAATATATCAAAATAATTTTCAGAGTTGTAAATGTCTCCAATATTTTAAAAATGCCTTTTAAGTCCTAAATTTTCTAAAGACTTAAATATTTTAACTAAAAGCATTCATCACATCAATAGAGATGCCATTTTAAAAATCTGGTTTCCAAATTCACTATTTCACTCTGTAGTACAAAAATAATTTTTATTTTTAAGCATTCTCACAGCAGCCAAGAAATGCTAAGTTGGTTAGAAATTTGTAGATCAACTATGCTAGAAATATAATTCCATGTACCTGTATACTCTTACGCAGACAGGGGATGGACAATGACCACATTGTCTAACTTTGGAGGGCTGCTTTGATCAACTTGAGAATACTGAATATTGTTACAAGGTAGTAACAGTAAAGAATGACCAGATCAAGTTCAACAATGGGAAAGGGGGAGAAAAGCTGTATCAACTTGCTAGGAAATATAGGCTAACTTAAAGGTACACCTTCCTACTGAAGCTTCCAAAATTTCTCCCAGGTGTAGCTGAAGTGCCACAGGACCCAGGATCCTTACCCACTCTCTCAAAATGAGCTCACTGTTACTCATGACAGCATTCACTAGCTGAAGAAGCCAGCATGTCAATTGTGCCCTGAAGTACTTTTAGTGCTAATAAAAGAACCATTAAGAGCTATTCACCTGGGACAAGTATTTTTACAGTGTCAGACCCCTATGGCTGCCTTTGGACTTCGATGGACTTCGATCCTGAGGCTTCCTGGAATGGCATACAGCCATACTTGTTCTTTTGGTGTCACTTACTAGTGCTGTCAATAGTCCTCCACACTTGCTAACATCCCAAAAAACAAGATGAGATGTTTGGTGTACAATTAAAACAAACTCATAGCACACTGCCATTGGGAAAGCAGTGCAACATAGAAGGCAAGAGTATAGACTCTGGGGCCAGATCACCTGAGTTCAAATCCCAGTGCTATCATGTAATAATTGTGTGACTTTGGTCAAATTATTTAACATGTCACTTTCCTCATGGGTGCTTCAGTTTCCTTATCTGTAAAATGGGGATAATAGTATTTATCTCATAGGGATATGAAGATTAAATGAGTTAACATTTATTTATAAAGTACTTCAAACAGTATCTGACACATGAAATACTATGTATTTGTTAAAATGTAACCAAATAAATTTAATAATATTCAGAACAGGATATTCAATGGTACTGAAAACAGTATTATATGCAACCACTATTCAAGTAAAATGTTAACTCAATGGCAACCCTGCCTCTGACACAAACAAATTTAACTGTGTCTCCTTGCATAAAATAGTGAAGACTATATCACTGGTCGTTTTAGCTAAAAAGATAATGGGACATGACACTGCAGCATTACAACATATTTGAATAATTAGTGCCAACATATATAACTGCTGTGAAGGCAAAATTCCCACTTGATGGCTTACTCTGCTAAAATTCACTAATTAGAAGGAGTCAACATTGCTATGAAGACACATCAGAATTCAAACAATCTACTTAAAATATCTTAATGAAAACTGAAAGTCCCCTAAAAAGCAAATCCAGTTCACATCTCTAGATTTCTTTCTAGGAAGGAATGTAGCAATTACATTCTACACAACTAAGTTTTGAGTTTCAAAATCTGTACTGTCACATTGTCATCACATAAGCTAAGTCCCTCTGGCTACAATTAAGCATATTCCTCACTCTCAACTTTGTTCAGCACAAAGTGATTAAGAATCAGGCTGAAGCTAGGCTGCCTGGGCTTAAGTCCTGACTCTGACGTTTACTAGCTGTATGATAATGGACAAGTTTTATCGCTTCCCTGTGCCTCAGCTTTCTCATCTATATAATGGATATAATAACAATATCTGCCTTAAGAGGTTTTGGGGAAGATTCAAGAGCAGTGCCTGGCATAACGTATCGTCAGTGTTTACTATTATGTAGCAATGTCCAACAGAACTTTAAGCAATGATGGAAATGTTCTTTATCTACACTGTCAAATATGGTAGCCACTAGCTACATGAGGCTACTGGGCACTTAGAATGTGGTTAGTGTGGCTGAAGAACTGAATTTTTAATTTAATTTCATTTCATTTTAATTAAATTTAGTCACAGGAGGTTAATGACTTCTGTATTACCACAGCAATAGAAAGAACAGCAACAGAACAAAGAGCAAGCTGCTTAGCACCATTTATAGTCATGCTTCAATAACAGGGATATATTCTGAGAAATGCATTGTTAGGTGAGTTTGTCACTAAGTGAACATCATAGAGGGAATTTACACAAATCTACATGGTACAGACTACTACACATCTAGGCTATATGGTATAGCCCGTTGCTCCTGGGCTATAAACCTGTACAGCATATGACTGAACTGTAACACAGTGGTTAAGTATTGTGTATCTGAACATATCTAAACATTGAAAAGGTACAGTAAAAATACGCTATGAAAGATAAAAAATGGTATACCTGCACAGAGCACTTATCATGAATGGAGCTTGTAGGACAGGAAGTTGCTATGGGTGGGTCAGTGAGTGACTGGTGAGTGAATGTGAAGGCCTAGGGCATTACTGTAAACCACTGCAGACTTTATAAATACTGTACACTTAGGCTACATTTATAAAAAAATAAGGTAATTGCCCTATGATGTTATGATGGCTATGATGTCACTAGGTGATATAAATTTTCTTTCAGCTCCATTATAACCTTATGGGAACACTACTCTATGGTTGATGTAAATATCATTATGCAGCACATGTCTCTATGTATAATCTCTTCATATATCTAACATTTTTACTCTAGTCACTACAATCTTTTCTTTTCCTGGAAAAACAAGTCTAATTTTATTAGTCTACCCCAGGGGTTGGTAAACTTTTTCTGTGAAGGGCCAGAATAAATATTTTAGGCTTTGCAGGATATTCAGTCTCTTCTGCTATAGTGTGAAAGCAGCCATAGACAATAAGTAAATGAATGAGTGTGGCTGTAGTCCAATAAAACTTTATTTATGGACACTGAAATTTTATTTTCATGTAATTTTCGCTCATCACTAAATATTATTCTTGATTTTTTTTCCCCAACCACTTAACAGTGTAAAAATAATTCTTAGCTCAAGAGCTCTACAAAAACAGGCAGTGAGCTGTACTGGACTCCTAGTCAGTCCATCCTTGAGCACTGTTTTCTAGGTATTTTTAAAAGTCATTTAAATTCAAGTCTCAGAGGGCCCAACACAAGGTACAAGGTTTAAGAGTCTGAGGCTGTGTGAAAATTTTAGGACACTGTTCAAGGGCATATAAATTTAGGGTAGAAGTTTCTTTCATTTCTACCCAATTGATGAGGCAAGAGTTTCTGCTTAGTTTATGATGTCCTCCCTGAAGTTTCATGGTACATCTTTTGGCTCTAGAACTCGAAGATCAAGTGCAAACCCTATTCTCATTTTCTGCCTTCTCTCATATCTCCTGTGAGTCTTAATCTTTTGAACTGCCCATCTCCTGGATCATGCCAGCTGCTTTTCCCAGGGCCTTGCCCTATTCTCATTTCTTTCTTAAAAGGTATGTCATTAAGAATGGTGGCAGAATTCAAGGCTTAGACGTCTAAGTTTCATGTAAGTATAAAATGATATTGTTGCTTTTCACCAGCCTTTCTATTCATAAGCATAAATTCTTCAAGGACACTCTTCACCTCTTTCCTATGTTCTATAACTGATAGCTTAGAGCTCATCATCTCAAAAATATATTAATTGTTTCTCCTCAAATATATTTTCTTAATTTATCCATGAGCAAGAGAGCTTCTGAAAATATATTCCCGTAAGTTTTACATTGTGTTACATACAGAGATTAATACTGCTGGCAAATTAAAACATTTTGTGTGCATTCTCTTTGCTAAATTTAAAACCCAAATTAGCTTCAAACACCATTCCTGGAAATCTTCACTGTTACCACTCCCCATGGCTTTATCCCCACCCCACTCAGCCTTAAGCTGATCCACACCACTTCCTTTAAATTCCAGTTTAGCCTTTTTAAAAAACAATCTTGTCAAAACCTTAGAAATCAAATTCACTGGCTCTCTCTAAAGGTCCAGTAAGTCTTTGACTAACTCTAGAAGCCAGGAATACTTCTCTTCCAGAAACCATGTTAGTCTTCTGTTTATATAACCTAGTGTCATTTAAACCAATTTTTACCATAGTTATTCTATTTTAGTCTATGGCCCAATGGGGGTTTTCACACCCTTTCCTTCCCAATTTTCTTATTTGCACTTTATTAGTTTTTATCCATCTTACATTTGGCATTTCATCTAATATCAAATCCCCATTAAATTTACCTTATCTGTCAACTTTTCCTGATCTGGTCAAGCAGCTTTGAATTCTCCTCCTAATAATAAAGTTGTTAACAATGCCACTTAACAGGCATATGTTTTAGCCTTGCTTTGTAGTTTATAAGGATGTCTACAATTATCAAGGGCTGTCAACAAATTTTTCCAAAATAGCAAAATCCAAAAAAACACTACTACTCACAAATCTTTCACCTAAACACAAAGTTAATTTTAACAGATAGCACATAAATAGGGAACATGACTTCAGTTTGGAGACAGGATAGCATCAGACTGCTGGGTTCATTTCAAATCCTAGGTCTACTCTCAATAAATCTGTGCTCTTGGGCAAGTAATAATTTTGAATGTGAAGACCGAATGAGGTAATAATACGAAACACTGCATGCTGAAGCTGATCCGTAATAGGCACACAATAACTACAAGTTAAATGAATAAGCATAGCTGTTATAATCTATTATCTTAAAGAAACTGGACATTCCTGAATCTGAATAAAGGTTTATTAGTATAAGGATAACCTTGAGGGCTTCTGTGAGAGATCCTTCCACTCCCCTCCAATCAAAGTAGTACAAGTATACCAGTGTTTTCAAAGGTCACTAAGCCAGTAATATAAGACAGTAAGCCTTCTGAGCCACTGTTTATACTTCGCCATTATTCTCATCTTGGCTACTAGTCTAAGGAAGGGGAAGGTAGCAATTACCAAGCACGATTCTCCTAAGAGCCTTATGGGTCAGGGATTACTCACTCCACCATAAGACAAGGAAACAAGTTAAAAAACTGGACTGCGGAAACAAAAAAAGTGAGTAAACTCTACTGTTGCTACCATAGCTTTTGATTTTTGCTGCTTTCCTTCCTCCTTGTCTCTTCTGACACTTTTATAGGAAGGTTAGTCTATCACAGATAACATTATTATGGACCTATTTCTGTTGTGCAGTGCAGTAATCAAACACACCCTGGGTACTCAGTTCATTGTGGCTATTTTTATAGCACTTTCATTCATTCTTCCTTTTTTAAACTGTGAGAATCTAAAAATTTGAGAATTATCGCCTACTTAAAACATGCTAATGAATGTAAATTAAAGACACCTTTAACGTGGAATAGAGCCATTTACAGTATATTTGTAAACATGCTACATTTGCAGTAACTCTAAATATTGACCCTTGCTGAAAGATAAGGAAATTTCAAAAGTATTATAAGAATGAGATCCTCCCAATATGGCAGTAGAGCAAATGTTAAAAACTGGAAGAAAGGAAATGAGACTGTTGGAGAATTTATGTAGTTTAATAAAGGACTTCAAGCTGAACCATGTGAAAGCATGCCACAGGCATCATGACACCCATCCCTAAAACACATAAATACACACACAGATACAACAAATATGGAAAAATGTAAACAACTGTTGACTCCAGGGGGTCTAGGTGAGTAAATAGTAATCAATGCACTATTATTTCAACTTTTTTGATTTTGAAAATTGCCACGAGTTGGAAAAAGGTCTTTAAAGTTGAAAGTAGACCTAAGTCATACTGTGAAACAACAGAAGCCAAATGAAAAAAATAAGGAATAAAGATAAAAAAGTAAAATTTAGGCTGAAAAGATATTCAGAAGTAGGAATGAAGACCTCAGAAGAAGTCAGTTTATTGAACAGGGCAAAACAGTAAAATGTACAATAAATGTGAAACCTGAAGAACATTCACAAGAACAAATCCTGAAGACCATGAGAAATTCATTCAGCCAACACATATATTTAATACCCACGATGTCTAGTATAGGACATTGTGGCTGATAAAGCAACACAAATTCATGAACACTTAGCCTTCAAAGAATTATAATTGAGGTCAGGCGCGGTTGGTGGCTCGCGCCTGTAATCCTAGCACCTTGGGAGGCTGAGGTGGGAGGATTGCTTGAGCTGGAGAGTTCAAAACCAGCCTGAGCAAGAGTGTGACTCCATCTCTACAAAAAATAGAAAAATTAGCCAGGCATAGTGGCACTTGCCTATAGTCCCTGCTGCTCAGGAGGCTGAGGCAGGAAGATTGCTTCAGCCCAGGAGTTCAAGGCTGCAGTGAGCTATGATCACACCACTGCACTCTAGCCTGGGTAACAGAGCAAGACTCTGTTTAAAAAAAAAAAAAAAAAAAAAAGAATTTATAATTGAGTTGGAGAGATTCAAGAATGTAGAAGAAAAAAGTGACAGAACTATTTGTACATTCTTGGAGTAGCTACTGAATCTCTATGGGATTTAGTTTTCTCGTAAGTAAAACAGCATGTCCTATAAGAGGGCAATATTTGATTTATTTAAGGTCATTTTCTACTCTAAACATCTTCTTTATTCTCCATCCAAAAGTTAATCAAGTCCCTCTCCTTCTGGAAATTTGTCTTAAATAGAGATAGTCAACTCTAAATTATCATTGACGTGACTAGAAGAGCCTTAAAGATCACTTACTTCAGATTCCTACTTTCAAATTGCTCCTACCTAGGTTAGTACAAACATGAAAAGTTTTGAAAACATTAAGCATTTTAAAGAAGTTACAGAATCCTTAATCACTCAGACAAAGCAAAACTGACTATAATCTTGCACTAAGAAATTTTTCATAGCGTAAAATAAAAATAAAATCCTAAGCCCCTCAACTGACTGAATGGATCCCATCTGGGCCAAGGGGACCCCAGAGAAACATTAAAAACCAAGTTCCTGGCTGTGATGGGATGTCAGACACACCTCATTATATCTCCACCCTTTTGCGGTCTAGACACAACTGACCAGGATTAGTGTTAAAACAGGGATCATAAGACTGGCAGAATAGACTCTTTATGGCAGTAAGATACCAAATTATAAACAAGATCTAAGGCCGTGCCAGGCAAGAGTTAAGTCACGTACCCCTACAATTAAAGAATAAACTATGTTCTAACTGCCACAAGGATTTTTTTTTCTTTAGCAGCCAAACAAGCACTGGCCTCGAGATAAGCAATATTAAAAGAATTGCAGTTCACCACCAAAAGCTGACTAACCGACTCCCCGTTTCACAAGCCACAAATACAGCTTTGACTGATTTCAATCAAAGAGACTGATTTCAATCACTTTCTTCTGACAAGGTGACCACCGACCATGTGCTGGTTCTGGCCAGTTTACAGAGGCTGAGCACTTCAGTGCCTTTGGATCCCTGCTCTACCTTTTGATGTATGGAGCCTAACTGTAATACATTTAAAGGTTAAGTGTCCACTCCAAGGTGAACATAGCATGCATGTAACATGCATGTTTATTCAATATGCGTGCAGCAGGAACCCCTTCGGGAATATTCATAGCTCCTCCTGTAACCTGTTGATTATGTGTACTTAGTCAAACTGGCTGAGCTTCAATTTCTGTCTAAGCCCTCCCTCCCTCCAAGTGCCAGTTGCTGGCCTTCGCTGCTGAGGCTATGCTTCCTAGCAGGTGAGAATGAATGGCCACCTTGCAGGCTGTAATGCTTCATAAGAAACAGTTTCCTTTCCAAATTTATAGATCTTGTGACTTTTAAGTTAACAATGGAAATGGTTTTATTTAACTAGAGTTCTATGGTCTCCCTTCTAAATCCTTCTCCCAAATGTGTAATTTTATTTCTAATCCAAATGTGCCTGATCCCAGCTGTGGTCCCAACTATAGTCTATTTTACTGCTTTAAGGCACACGGGCCATGCCACAGAACTACATTTTCCCCCATTTCCCAGGTCCTTTGTTTCTGCTTTTATTCCACCTTATCTAGCTGCCATCACATCTGTCCCACCCTACACCTGCAACTGGATTTCCAAGGGAGAAAGAGCTCCATGAAGAAGCGCGAGTGTGCAGGATCAAGGCAAATGACAAGTAACAAAACAGTCTGAGATACAGAAGCACAGCCATAAAAAGGGAAAGCCATGGAAGCTCCAACTGCTTAATGTTAGAGAAGTCCACAGTGGGAAAATTCTGAAGAGGGGAAATCTTAACTTAGACACAATAAAATGTCCCAACAAGAATGCTGGGACTCACAAACGGATGTTCATGAGCTGAGTTATCTGATAGACAATGCCCAAAAGTTGATCTCCTAGGTAACCAGAGTTCTTTCCCCACAGCCCTGAAAAATAAAATTTCAATTTTAGACTGTATCAAAGAAAGGAATACACATAAAACTACTTAAAAATTAATTACATAGATACAGAATCTTTTGTTGATCACTGCATTAACTGTGGAAGTCCAGGGTTATATACAGTCAGAGTTCTCCAGGGGGAAGGCAGAGAAGTAGAAGAAGGGTGCTCAGAGTAGAAGACACAGCAGCACCCCAATGTGCTGAAGAGCCCAGGCTTTGGAATCAGACAGTTGGTTTGTTTGCATCCTGGCTTCACTACTTACTAGCTATGTATGCTTGAGACAGTTACTAAATCTTACTGAGCTTCCATTTCCCCATCTAAAAGTCACATGGTTATTATGAAGTTTAGCTAAGGTACTATATACCTGCCACACAAACAAAACAAACAAATTGTAGTTTTTATCATTACTATTAGTAAAGGATAAGAAGTAGGTTTGAAAGGCAAGAATAAGAGAAAAAAAATCACAAATTTCCTCCAAATACTTTATTCTAACAGCAACAGAGAATGACCTTGTTTAGCACATATAAAATGGCTATAATTAATTACAAAACTTGAGAGATCATGGTGAAGAAAACTGCAGGAAAGAATAGGGAAGCAGAAGTTTGGGGAACTGGGTTCTAAAGCTGGCAGAGCATAAACCAGTCTCTGCAGCACTTATGTGTGTCTGTGCTGAGGGTATGAGGTGTGGAGCATGTCTGTGATTTTTGTTTCAGATGTTCAACTGGACACCTTTGGAAGGGGCTTCCTTTTGTGAGGGGCCAAAGGCAGGACACTATTTGATTTATATTGATTTTTCTTGCTTTCCTGATTCTAGCTCTCGGATCCACTATAACGAGAAATAACAGAGGGCCGGGCACAGTGGCTCACGCCTATAATCCCAGCACTCTGGGAGGCCGAGGCGGGAGGATCGTTTGAGCTCAGGAGTTCGAGACCAACCTGAGTAAGAGCGAGACCCTGTCTCTACTAAAAAAATAGAAATTATCTGGACAACTAAAAAAAAAATATATATATATATAAAAATTAGCCAGGCATGGTGGCGCATGCCTGTAGTCCCAGCTTCTCGGGAAGCTGAGGCAGAAGGATTGCTTGAGCCCAGGAGTTTGAGGTTGCAGTGAGCTATGATGACGCCACTGCACTCTAGCCTGGGCAACAGAGTGAGACTCTGTCTCAAAAAAAAAAAAAAGAAAAAAGAAAGAAATAACACAGGTTTTAAATAATTTTAATCAAAAGACAAACTTTCTCAGTTTCACATACTTTTTCACAGGAAGAAAGAACAACTGCTGGAACATGCATTTATCACAGTCAAAGTGATTGTTTCTAATGCCAGATTTTAGATTTGAAACAGTATCAGTAACACCCACACACTAATTCCCAAACACTATAAGAATGAATGCTCTTATTCCAAAGAAAATTATGAGAAAGTGAAACTAAATATCAATAGTCATCACTTACACCAATAAGTACATATAAATTATATTTTTTCTTTAAATACTTCAAAATCTTCAAACTACTTCTATGTTAAATTAAAACAGGTATATACACATTCATTCTGTGACTGTTCAGAGCAATATTCAGGGTTATTTTCTTAAATCTGACTCATTCCATATTTATAGGCAACTGCTCCCAAAATAACAAACACAATTTATAAAAAGCTTCTAAAAATAACTACTGAATAAGGAAAGTTAAGAGTATAACTCTAAGTTTCCCTTTTGTGAAAAAGTTGTTAAAACTAATTCATTTACACATTCTTTTTTTTAACCACTAGGGGGTTTGGTCATTTTTCCACACAGCACAAGAAAGAAAATCTTAATCGCTCATCTAAGAACCTGATCTATACATCAAATGGCAAAAAAGTGGCAGATGCTTTGGAGAGTTAATACTACTTTTAGTCCTTAGATCTGAATTCATGTTGACAAGCCAATAATTACTTGAAAGTTAAAAGCAGCAGAGGTGAACTGCTTACTAATCCTCAACTCTTAGCCATCAGAATGTCACTCAGCACACTTATGACTTGATCTAAAGCAGCGGTCCCAACCTTTTTGGCACCAGGAACTGGTTTCATGGAAGACAATTTTTCCACAGACATTGGGCTGGGATGGTTTCGGGATGAATCAAGCACATTACATTTATTGTGCAGTCAAACCTCTCTGCTAAGGATAATCTGTATTTGCAGCCGTTCCCCAGTGCTAGCATCACCACCTCAGCTCCACCTCAGATCATCAGGCACTAGATTCTCATAAGGAGTGCACAACCTAGAACTCTCATGTGTGCAGTTTACAGCAGGGTTCACACTCCTGTGAGAATCTAATGCCACTGCTGATCTGACAGGAGGCGGAGCTTATGTGGTGATGTGAGTGATGGGGAGTCGCTGTAAATACAGATGAAGCTTCGCTTGCTCACCTCCTGCTGTGCGGCCCAGTTCCTACCAGGCCACAGATTGGCACCGGTCTGTGGCCCAGGGGCTGGCGACCACAGATCTAAAGCTAAACTGCATGTAGCAGCTAACTGAAATAGTTAAAATTTTGACAAACTAAATTAAAACTGCACATTTTACCCAGGAAGATCTATCCACTTATGAGCAGGGCTTTATTCTACTTATTGCAGACATCCCTTGATTTTAAGAAAGTAAAGCAGATTCTACAGGAAAGGAATATCATAGCTCAATCCTTTATTACTATGGTTTTAAAACCTAACAAAACAAGCCCAATAAAAAGACACAGAAACCTCAATAACAATAAAAAGTAACGCATTCAAAAATGCTTTACATACCATCACATAACTATTAAATCATAATTAAAATACTGTAGAGACACAAGGAATCGTTTCACTAAGGGCACTGTAAATCAAACCTCTTTCTTGGAAGAAATCTGGCAACACTAAATAGAACTATAATACTGCTTCTTGTCTTTGACCTAGTAGTTTTATATTTGGGAATATGCAAATTCCTGTGAAATACATTCTAGAAAAGCTACTCATAATAGAGAAAAATTGGGCCCAATCTAAATACTCTACAAGAAAGAAATGTTTACACAAACCATAGGTACCATAGTAACAGAATCAAATACTATATAGTCTATAAAAAGCAGTAAGAATGTACACTATGTAGGTATTCAGATGTATGCACATGTAATGATAGTAAGCCAAAAAAAAGAAGTAAGCCACAGAAACACGGTCACAGTATTTATGAAGGCTAATATCATATATCAGAAGTTAGAGCAATATAAATAGAATTTTTTGTTCACTGAACTGTTTCTCTGCCAGTAAGTTAAACATAAAATACTTTTAAAGGGAGAAAATGACCAAAGTGTCAGGGTTCTACTGATTCTCTCTCAATATACATACTGAGCTAAATGAAGGACATGAACTTTATATTACACGGAAAGACTATACTACGTAAGGCAGGGTGTGGGGGCTCACGCCTGTAATCCTGGTACTATGAGAGGCCGAGGTGAGAGGATCGCTTGAGGTCAGGAGTTACAGACCAGATTGAGCAAGACTGAGACCCCATCTCTACTAAAAATAGAAAAAATTAGCTGGGCATGGTGGTATGCGCTGGTAGTCCCAGCTACTCAGGAGGCTGAGGCAGGAGAATCACTGGAGCCCAGGAGTTTGAGATTGCTGTGAGCTAGGCTGATGCCATGGCACTCTAACCAGGGCCACAGAGTGAGAGTGTGACTCAAAAAAAAAAAAAAAAAAAAAAAGACTATACTACGTAAATTATACTTATGTTGAAGATACATCTGTTTCATCTTTATATTACACAACACTGATAAATATCGTACTTTTCCCCTAATGCGAAATATCTTTCAAGGGGAATATATAACAAGCAAAAATGATTATCCCTATTTTACAGATGGAAAAACTGAAGGAAACTATCCATGACCTGCCCAATTCATCCATCTCTGGATTCACTATCCTACCAGGATCTTTTGGAAATATTTCCATTTTACAACTCTCATTTCTAATTTTTAAAAGAAATCCCCTCCATTTTTCTGAATAATGTATACAAGACTGTCCTCTTTAACAAATATGGAATAGATGAGAATAAATTATTGCTAATATGCTGATTGAAATAATAAAAACTTAAGTTGTTTACTGTTATTCACAGCATTTCCTTTGAAAAGCAAAGAGAATATTAGAGTTTAATTCAAATTCTCTACACCAGTTAGCCAAATTGTACAAGAAAGTGTTGAAAGTACATGCTCCTGCTCTTCGAAGAGTTGTTTCCATTGACCAAGATGTGAGAGTAGCTGGCAACAAAGATGAAAATCCAAACATTTCAGAAAAATGATCTGCCTTGACTGTTTTATCCCCATACCTATGAAAATTAAAAATCCAAAAGGCCCCCCAAGATTAACTAGAAAATAACTAAAACATAGCTACTGGAAGGACATGTTGAGAAAAAAATCTAATTGGCAGATCACCTGTAAATTTCACTCATATTCATTTTCTGAAGTCCATATCAAATGTCACTTCCTCTCTGTAGCATTCCCTGAAGACTCCAATCCACAGATATTTCCTCATTTGTGTTTTAGAGCTCTTTGGACATACATTTTATATAATATATCAGATTTTGATAATCTATTCATAAGCTTGTCCCTTCTGGAGGACAAAGAATGTATTTTTCATCTTTGAGGCACTAAGAATACAATACACAATTGCTGTTTAAAGATCAAATACTAAGTTTTAAAGGCTGGTCACTAAATATTTACTGGAAAAATCAGTGTACTTGCAAGACTAGCTCTCCCTTCCCCTTGGAAGCACTATATTCTTTCATTCAGAACCTTCAAAAAGGAGTGAAAGCTGCTTGCACCGCAAAGTAGGAGAGTTAAGTACTGAAGTGCTGTTGACTTGATTAAACCTTAAAGATCCTTAGATACAATTTTTGAACAGATACATCCACACGTCATTCAGGGCAGCTGACAAACCTAAACAGAAACTGCAAAATATTATGAAAAATTTAACAACTTCTCTAATGTCCTAAAATAACCTCAAAATTCACAGCTACAGTAAAGCTAGTAGTAATAAACACTAGCTTTAAAAAAAAACCTTAGTAAGGTAAACTACAGATTGTAAAAGTTTGTTGAACAATTATTTGAATTGTTAAAATTACTAACGGTTTCAAAGAGATCTGCATCCCCCAAATGGTAAGTTTTAAGTAAACTTAACAAAATAATTGAGTATGAATATTGTTAAGCCCTACACTGAATGACCTAAAAGCAGGTTACTTCACTTATTCCTTTTACTAGCAGTTAAACTGAAAACCTTGAGTATGAATGATGGAAGAGATCAAAGTTTTCAAGACTTGCCCACTTTCTCCTACCGTTTGCTCCCTTCAAGTGTTTAAAACAATCTTAGAGAAACTGAATAGCGGGATCTTGTATATTTTTAGTACATAAAAAATGTTTTTTACACTTAAAAGTCATAAATTAAGCATCTCAACCACTACAGCAACTCTTTATTAGCATAGTTTATGCGACTCTGGGGGTTATATTCCACAAATAAGGAACCAATTACTAACCATGAAATTAGATATCAAAGTCCTAGAAAGAACAAGCGCTCATAACCAACCTGCAGTTCCAGCAAAATGCAATAAAACAGGAAGCAATATAGTTAAAAGCTACTGTAAGCTGTAACTACGCTGAGAGTTGCTCACAAGCAGGGACCTGGGCGCCCACTTCCTTAGAGTGCGTGATACAGGGCTGTGAACGAACATTAATTCACCCGTGTAACGCTCAGCGACCTGCATACATCCAACTCCAAGGGCGCTCCACACATGATCCCTGTTCCAGGAATACTGAGTACAGCTGCTCGTGCTACTCGGCCCGCAAGACGGGAGGCCAGTCTGGGGCCCACTGAGTCCTCCGGAATCTATCCCAGACGCTTGAGGGGAAACTCGACCCCACCTACTGCTACGCCCCCTTCCCCTCGCTCCGACCCGGGGACCCCAGCTTCCCCCGACAGGGGCGACTTCCCCTTCAGACAGTGCACCGGGGGGCCCGCCAGGCCTCACCCACCTTGCACTCGTCGCTCTTTTTTTCTTCGTCGCAGAAGTTGACGGGAGCCAGGCCGGGCAGGTAGAAAGCGCCGCCCCGGCGCGGGCCAGGGGCCGCCCCCAGCAAGAGTAGCGACAGCAGCAACGGCCGCTGCCACCGAAGTGGAGACGACGCCGGCAACCTCGCGCTCATGACGGCTGTTTCAGGAAAAGGGCTACCGAGCCTAGGGGGTGAAGAGGGAAGGCGGGACAGGGAGGCTCGGAGACGACGACAAGGCCGCCGGAGATGAGGGAGGCCGGCCCCGCAACGGCTAGTTCCGGTTACGCTAGGAGACACCGCCAGTCCCGCAACAGAAACCGAACCAGACCGCGACAGAGCATGCGCGACGCTGTCTGCACATGCTCAGTGAGAGCGGCCGCGGGCGCCCCAAGGAGTTTCCGGGAGGGAGCGCTGGGGAAATCCACTTTCCGGGTTTTTGGCGCGCGGGCTGGGGTGATTGTTGGGAAGGCTGGTCCCCGCTCACGTTCCGCTTCCAAATTCCAATCCAGAGCCCTTTCGGGCGCCGTGGAGGGTTGCGCTTACCAGGCGCTCCCGTTTGCTTCTGTGTCTTACTAATTTTTGATGAACATATTACGGTTTCCTTGCCACCCTGCCAGTCGCCCGCCAAACCCTATTACAGAGCTGGTGCCCCAGAAAGCACTTGCTGATGGAGGCGGAATTGGTGACGGGAGGAAAAGTTTGGGAGACGCCTAGTTGGGAGCATAAGTAAAAAAAAATGAGGAGGAACTAGCCATAAATTCTCAAATAGCTCTTCCAAGGCATATGCACAGTTTCCAAGCATTGCATGCGGTGGTGCATTGTTGCGTTGGGCAGTGATTGTGTACCCTGAAGACCTCTTTAAACGAGTGGCAATGGCAATGAGGCGGGGAGAAAAATGGGAGTAGGTGAATAGCAGGTGGTGTTGACATTTCTGTGCAAAGGAAGACACGGGCTCAGTAAAGAAAGTTCTGGTGAAGTGGATTAGTATGGTATGATTATCCTTGAGCAACTTCCTGTCACTTTTCCCATTGATAATGTGATGTGGTGTGCACATTTGTGTGTGTGTTGCATTTTCTGAGTATTTTTCAAGGAGAAACTTTTTAGTGACATGAAAAAGTCAATTCTACTGAGCTTTACACTTCAATCGAATTCTTAGGTAGATTGCATCATTTTAAG
>NW_012146301.1:1679707-1683925 GCF_000956105.1 Propithecus coquereli | reverse complement strand
AAGGTTTACAACTTTCATCAAATTTTCAAAGGGACCTAGGACCCTACAAACTGATCTATATTGTAGGGTAACCAGAACAATGAAAGATAAAATTCTTGCTTACAATGGTACTTTGCACTGATAAAGAGCTCCTGCTTTGGGACACCACTATCTAGTTATGTGACCTCAAGCAAGTTAATTAATCAAGAGAGAATTGGGAAGTAGAAAAGAACAGTTTCATCTTCTTAACGTTGTTGTGAAGGTTAAAAAATGTATGGAAAGCGCTGAGCACATCTACTTGGCCCAGAAGAATGGCAGCCATTTATATATCAAAAGCCAATCTAGTAGGGCCTGAGCAGAAAACTGTCTAGGCAGCTTCCCCCTTCACAACCTCTCTCTCTCAAATAAATTAACGTATTCGTTGAACTTTGGGTTAGGGAAAATTTTAATAATATTCTGCACTTGGAAGTCATGGAGACTTCTAATGTAACTAGAGGAAGCAAACATTCTGTCCAAATAAAAAGGAAAGAGGAAGAAAATTAACACTTTTGTTCACAATCTTCTTTTTCTGGCACCACTAAAACCTGACCTTCATTATCTCACTGCCCTCAACTCAATCTTTTCCTCCCCTAGTTTTCCAAGAAGCGGCATCACTGCCCACCTGCTTCTCAGGCCCCAGTCTGGGAGATAACCTAAATTTCTCCTTCCCTCACTCCCCACCTCCAGTCCTTCAGCAAGTCCTGTTGGCTGGGCCGCGGAACTATGGATTAAATCCTTTCAGTACTTTCCATGTCCACAGCTACCCTGAGGTATTATAAAATCTTAGTTTCCCTGGACTCTGTACCGCAATAATCTTTCAGCTTCCACTCTTGCCAAGAGCGATGTTATAAAATCTTGAAATCCCTTAATAACACTCCTCTGCTTAAACCCTGGCACAGTATTTACTATAATCTGGATTGATGTCGTTTATTTGTTTACTCATTCTCCTACTTACATGTAAATTCCGCTAAAGTGTCTGGTCTCTACATCCTACACCTCTATATGCAGAGCCCAGAGACATGAGGAGCGAGTAACTGGAAAGCACTACATGACCGGTACTGGACAGACCACACACGTTCTAGATCCGAATTCAGAATCGCAGACTTTCAGCTCTGAACTAAACCTGAGGTTTTCCAGAAGTACTTCACAGACGAAGATAAACCTAAGAAAGGGGAATGACCTCCCTGCAGTGACCCGGCTACTCCTCCAGGCCGAGCCCGAAGCGATCGCAGGTGGGAGGCAGGGGTGTGTCCAAGAGGTCCGTAACCTTCTTCCCGCCAAACCCGGCTGTTTCCTCAATAACCCGAGCTCAGCATCAACAAAAACCCGGAGAAGTGGAGTTTTTCTCAGTCAAAACGACCTCTGGACTCTAAACACAACCGGCTCACCGGGGCGCGGAGTGCGCATGCGTAGGGTCAGCCGGCTGCACCTCGCCAACTCTTATTCGGACACGTCATCCGGCTGGGCCCGGGCCCGGTGGGAGGGGCCGGGGCGGGCCTCGGCCGCGGGGCGGGGCAGACCCCTTACTTCCTCATCCGGCCTCTCCTGGGCGACGCCGGGTCCGGCGTTGCTTTGCTTACTTGGCGGTGTTGTCTGAGGGGTACCCAGGCGTGACGGAGAGAGATCGCCCCGCCCCTCACGCCGGCCACAAAATGGAGTCTCTGCTTGTTGGGCTCTTGTACCTTGCGTGCTGCTGTGCAGAAAGGCAAAAGGAAGAATGGGGATTCAAGTTCCTAACTGGGAAGAAATGAAGTTCTTCCTCCATTCTCCCCATGAGGGTGACGCTCCTTTTCTCAAAGTACTAATACTCTAACGGGATTGTAAACGTTGAGGGATATGATTTTCTCCTTTCCTCTGCTACAGATTGCGTTTGCCAACTCCAGTCTATGACTGATAATATGGCGTTATCTTATTCACGGAGACGGAAGAAGAGTGGTACAGAGAGAGGCCAGGGAGAGGAATGGGGAGTCAGTGTCTAATAGGTACAGAGGTTCAGTATGGGATGGCAAAAAAGTTCTCGACGTGGATGGTGGTGATGGTTGCACAACAAAGTGAATGTACTAATGTAACAGAACTGTACACTTAAAAACGGTTAAATGGCAAATTTTATATTATGTGTATTTTACCACCATTAAAAACAATTGGCATTTGTTTCTTCCACTCCTTTGTGCCAGAATAATTTGGACAGCCTGTTTTTCTAAGTTTCCCACAACTAAGGTATAAGATTGTCAGATATAGCAAATAAAAAGTACAGGATGCCCAGGGAAATTTTAACTTCATATGATTAATGAATATTTTTTTAGTATAAGTATGTTCCAAATATTCCATGGGACATATGTTTATTTTATCTGGCCACTCTACTTTTGTGCCAAGTTGGAATTTGCTTCCATTTGCAGAAAGTGCATACTGTGCTAGTTCTATGCCTGTAAATGAATGAGCTTTGCAGATATTCCAGAAGAAAAAGGTCACCTCGTTGTCCTTCATTTTCTAATATAAAACTGTGACAGCCCAAGAGACAAAAAGTGAGTCACTGATAACCCCTGGAGTGGATCAAAATATACTACTTTGGCATAAGGATTATTTTGAGGTGAAAACAACTGAGAAACAGCAGACACAGGAAGAGCTCTCTGCCTTCCCCCTTTCTGCCTAAAAGGAAAGAATAAATTTCCCTTTATAAAGGTGTTCCCTTCTCTTGTTCCAGGAAGACCTGAGATGAAACCAAGATAAATGTGCATAATGAACCTTACTAAACAACTCTTATCTACCATACATTTCATAATCACCTTCCCATAATTTACTGCCCTTAGGAGCCCAAGTCTCTTTCCTTGTCTAATGGCTTCTATAGAATTTATCATCCTTTTTAAAATCATATATAAGCCCCCAAGTCTATCTGCTTTTTTGGGTTTTCTGTGAAGCCCCCATGCAAGTGAAAATATTAAAATGTATATGCCTTTTCTCCTATTAATTGTATGCCTTTTGCCAGTTCAATTTGCAGGTTCCAGGTACATAGATAAGAGAGTAGAGGAAAAGTTCCTCTCCTACATCCCCTTTTCTAGTCTAGATAACTGCAACTTGGAAATAAAACTCATCCTGAACAATATGCTACAAATGCAACTCATGGTAGGTCAGAGCCAAGGAATGAGAAATTGTATTAAGTTGTAAGATAAAGAATGGTTCCCAGGACATAACTTACTTAACATAGAAGCTATTTATAAACTAATAGAAGTTGCAACCAGAGAGCTATTTTTTTTTTTGGCCAGAAAAAGCTGAAAAAATTAAAGCCAGAGAGCAAACACCAAAGTACACTCAGGGAAGACAATGGTGTAGCTCTGTGACGTAGCTGGATACGTAAAACTAATTCTTGCACTGAATTTATGCCCACCATCCACTTTTTGCATAACTTTAACTTTCTTGTGCATTTTTCTAGTTATCTTTTTAAAAAGTTTTTATTTGTAAGAGTTCTTATATCCTGAATAGGAATTCTTTGTTAGCTATATTTACTGCAAATATTGCTAAACTACATTTAAAAGATTCCTAGGATCATGAAGGAAAGCAAACAGAGTGCTAATATTGTAGTTTACTACCTGATAAGATGAAGGAGGTACCATTTAAAAATCTATAAAAACCTACAATCTGAGATTGAATGTTAGAATTTACCCAGTGGTCTAATATTTTTGTAAAAGTGTCCAAAAAGGGCAAAATTATACAGTGCTACAGAGGAGTGAATGGCTGACTAGTTGCTTAGACAAGGTACCCACCGGATGGCATTATCTTGGTGAGAATGGAAAAAGCAGCTCCTCCTGTGAGGAGCTGGCCTGGTTCTTACAGGTAGGACTTGGCATTCTCCTCTTGAATAGAAACAGTTTCACAGAACTTGGACATCAGACAAGGCCACTGTGATCTTGATGGATCAAGAGAAAAGCACATCCCTCTGTAATCGTGTCTAAACAACACAAAAACCTGAACATTGTCCAAACCACAAAACGATTAAACATCACCCATTTTGGCTGAGAATAGTGATTGCCGTTTCTTTTTTTTTTTTTTTTTTAATAGAATATCATTTATTGGATGTTGGGCAGGGGGAGGGGAGAGGGGGGAGGAGGGGACAGGCATATGCACAATAAGTGCAATGTGCACCTCCCAGGGGATGGACACGCTTGAAGCTCGGACTTGGGGGGGAGGGGGGACAAGGGCAACATA
>NW_012146301.1:1665821-1668254 GCF_000956105.1 Propithecus coquereli | reverse complement strand
AAGAGCGAGACCCCGTCTCTACTAAAAAAAAATAGAAAGAAATTAGCTGGACAACTAAAAATATATAGAAAAAATTAGCCAGGCATGGTGGCGCATGCTTGTAGTCCCAGCTACTTGGGAGGCTGAGGCAGTAGGATCGCTTGAGCCCAGGAGTTTGAGGTTGCTGTGAGCTAGGCTAACACCACTGTACTCACCCTAGCCGGGGCAACAGAGGGAGACTCTGTCTCAAAAAAAAAAAAAGAAAAAAAAAGAACTCTCGAAACTCCACAATAAGAAAACAAAGAACTCAATTTAAAAAATGGCCAAAGACTCAAACAGACACATTACCAAAGAGGCTATATGGATGGTAAATAAGTACAGGAGATGTCCAACATTATTAGCCATTTGGGCAATGCAAATTAAAACCACAATAAGGTACTTCCATGTATCTATTAGAATGGCTAAGATTAAATATACCGAAAATACCAAGTGCTGGCGAGGATGTGCAACAGCTGGAACTCTCATATACTGCTGTTGGGAATGTATTAATAGAATAGTACAGCCACTCTGGAAAAGAGTTGGGCAGTTTCTTCCAACGTTAAACAGACACTTACCATATGACCTAGTAATCCCACTCCTAGGTATTTAAACCCTGGGGAAATGAAAACTTATGTTCACACAAAAATTTGTACACAAATATTTATAGCAACTTTATTTACAATCACCAAAATTGGAAAGAACTCAAATGCCTTTCAACTGGTAAATGGATAAGCAAACTAGGGAACATCCATACAACGGAAGGCTACTCAGCCATAAAAAGGAATGAGCTATTGATACCCACATCTTATATGAATGTCATATACACTGAGTGAAAGAAGCTAGTCTCAGGAGGTTACATACTCTATAATTCCATTTACATGACATTTCAAAAACTCAAAATGATAGTGACTGGGAACAAATTGATAGGTGTCAGGGATCAGAGGTGAGGAAAGGCGTGATTACAACAGATACAAGAAGGAATTTTAAGGGTATGATAGAACCGTTGTGTATCTTGATTTTGGTGGGGGTAACATGGATCTATACATACGTTAAAATTCATAGAAAGAAGTTTTTAAAGATTGACATATATGTATAAACAGAAAAAAGAATGAAAGGACACACATGAAAATACTAACAGTGTGTTATTTCTATGTAGTTGAATAAAGGTGATTCTCCACTTTTCATTATGTAATATTCCTATTTTTAAAAATAGTAAACATATGTTTCTTTTGTAAAGAGATTTTATATTGATAGGTAACATACATATTTATTTACATATGTAGATATATTTTGCTATAGGAAAACTTGAGTGACACCTGGCATTATGCCATATTGGTTCAGCCTCCTGGGGGTAAAGAGGCTTCACCGAATTACTGGAAAAACATCTTTCAGATAAGATGCTTCTTTTGCTTATGAAAGAACTGGCGGTGCTGTCACCTCTCCGTAAATCTTGTGCTTTGTCAGGGACCTTACTGCAAAGTGTCCTGGCCTTCTGCTGCGCCATTAGGGTTGCCATTAGCATCCATTAACCAACAACTTTTGTTTCTTGATACACAGCCAGAATTCCTTCTGAAACGAAAAAGCACAGGAATGATGGTGCGGTCATAGACTAAATATCTGTGTCCCTTTCTCATCAATTCTAGCTTGTCTTACAAACGGACTGGGACTCGCTTCAAGTATTAAGTATCAGGAAGCTGCCAGGGCCTCAATGGCACTTGGCTTATTTGATTTTCTTTTACAAAAGTAACCAAAGTTGTGTTAGGTGAACTTTTAAAACTGTTTTATCCAACGATCCAGAGAGAAGGACTGAAACTAAGTGCATTTGGCCTCCTTGGTCATTATTTGCAGTATCCATGACAGAAGTCTGAGATTCTGGTAGCAAGGTTGGCCCCGAGAAGCAGGCCCCTGCTAGAACACGCAGTCAACACTTCCAACCCCTCTTTTGGGGGTCTCAGCCTCCTTCATCTATTCCTCCCGTGACTACAGCAGGAAGTGAAGCCACAGGCATCCTATTGGCTGGTGCTATTTCTCAAAAGCCACAGCTATTATCAGACATGCTTCAGTTTGGCCGTTTGGTAGAGCGACTTGTCTGCCTTTGATAACTACACTGTCCAGGACAAGGATATTACGAAAGGCTATGACAGGCATTTATAATTTCTTGAAGGTTTGACCTGACTCCCATTAATAGTTCTGGAACTCAAAACAAAACCAAATAATTCTATATATTTCCACAGCTACCCAAATGCATATGTCCACACATAGAAAATGCTCTGGAAGGATACATACCAGTTTGGTAAAAACAGGTTTAAGAGTGGAAGTGAGGGCCGGGCGCGGTGGCTCACGCCTGTAATCCTAGCACTCTGGGAGGCCGAGGCGGGTGGATTGTTTGAGCTCAGGAGTTCGAGACCAGCCTGG
>NW_012146301.1:1663319-1665771 GCF_000956105.1 Propithecus coquereli | reverse complement strand
TTATATGTATACTGTAGATATAAATATATTGAAGGAAAAATATCTTTTTCTGCAGTCCAAATTTTATTAAAATGAACGTTGGCTAGGATTACAATTTTTTTATTTCATGGGAATGTTTTGAATATGGTAGAAATAAATGGGATTTAAATATCATTCATGAACTGTGTTTGAGAGAAATGAATACATCATTCTGTACATTTTGCTTTGGACCCCTGGCTAATGATTGCTTTGAAACTTCTGAGTATTGCTAGATATATGTCACCGAAATAAAATGTTGGGCAAAGTTTTTAGAAAAGCGTCCATGAAAAGAAACAAAGGGTGCATGAACCAGGACTCTGTTGCACAGCAAGAGATATGAAGCCCTTCACCATGATTGCTCTTAAGTAGCTGCTGAATGATCCAAAATACACAAGTTCTTCCAAAAGCAAAATATTTAAGAGTAATTTGGGGGTAGGATGTTTATCAAAAGTAAAATTTAGACTGAGGGATTTGGGGAGCATGGATTGAAGGGTAACTGTATAAAAATAATTCGGTGGAGTCACAATGTGGTCATGTCTTTCTTGAGAGCTGACTGTAGAACAAAATGCCCATGTGAAATGAATTTCACTATTGTAACTTGTTTAACCACTACAACCACCAATACATATTTGTTTAAACACTTTAGACACCTAATATAAAACAGAATAAAGCCTGCAGGTAAGCAAGAACACTTTGACTTCCCCGTTTTTTTCCCTCCCCATACATGTGGTCACAAGAATGAGATGGTTTGAGTGAACGTTTATTCCTTGAGAGGTTCTTAAATTCACAGTGCATAAGAATTACCATATTGAATGGAAGGCAGATCTCCATGCATACTGAATGCATACTAAAAACTAAGGGCACTTTTGGTCTTTACAATTTTTGCCAAATGTGCTGACTTTAGAACCTAATACCCAATTCACGCACACTCCACTGTATTTGTAGCCCCTAGTTGGGGTTGCCAGATAAAATAAGGCATTCTCAGTTACATTGAAATTTCAGGCTGGGTGCAGTGGCTCACACCTGTAATCCCAGAGCTTTGGGAGCACAAGGTGGGGGAACTGCTTGAGGCCAGAAATTTGAGACCAGTCTGGGCAATATAGCAAGACCTCTGTCTCTACAAAAAAAATTTTTTTTTGAAACATTTCAAATGAAGAGCAAACAATTTTTTAATGAAAGTATGTCCCATGTATATTTGGGGCATAATTATTAAATGATTATGTGTTGTTTATTTTTATTTGCGAAATCTGTTTCCTTGGTTTATAAGGATTCAAGCAAAGACTCAAAGGGGGCCTGCACAATTTAGGTGTACTTTGCAATAAAATAGTTATAGGACGATAAGGAAAAGATGAACTATGCCTCTATAAAAATGCACAAAGGACATAAAGAGACAATTCACACACACACAAAAAGATATACAAATGATAAAAAGCATTTAAATACATATTTAGCCTTATTGTATTAAAAAAATGACATATTTTTTAAAAAGACCCAATAAAATACTTTTTTTAAGCTACCAGGGAAACAAAGTTAAAAAGCAATGATAATACCCAATTTATTTCATACCCTAATGATGAGTATTTAAAAGCCTTTCTGAAGGAGAATTTGGCATTATGTAGTTTTAAAAAGCCTTAAAAATGTGTAATCTGAAAGAACAATTATACTTCTCAGGATCTGTCCTAGGGAAATATTTAGAATATGTGAAAAAACTTAGCTGTGAGTATGCTTATCAATATAATGTTTTTAAAAGTAAAAAATAGAAAACAATCTAAATGTTCAACAGAGGAATTTATTAAATAAATTATGGTACTATTTCCATGCAATAGATGCTCTGCAGCCATTAAAAGTATGTTGAGGTGGGATGCAGTGGCTCACTCCTGTAATCCCAGCACTTTGGGAGGCTGAGGTGGAAGGATTGCTTAAGGCCAGGAGTTCGAGACCAGCCTGGGCAACATAGCAAGACCCCATCTCTACAAAAAATTAAAGAATTAACTGGGCATGGTGGCATGTGCCTGTAGTCCCAGTTACTTGGGAGGCTGAGGCAGGACGATTGCTTGAGCCCAGGAATTAGGGGTTATAGTGAGCTATGTTAGCGCCACTGCATTCTAGCCTGGGTGACAGGGCAAGACTCTGTCTCTCTCTAAAAAAAAAAAATGTATATTGACAAGAACCAATAAAATAGAAGGATTTTTAAGATAATGTTGCTAAATGAAAAAAATCACATTATAAAATAGCATACACATTCTGATTCCAGTTTTGATTTTTAAAAATGTATACACACTGTTAAGAGAATAAAAAGACAAACTGCTGTCTGGGAGAAAATATTTGTAAATTATCTAGGCAACAAAAGACTTGATTCCAATATATAAAGAACTCTCAAGGCCGGGCGCAGTGGCTCACGCCTTGTAATCCTAGCACTCTGGGAGGCCGAGGC
>NW_012146301.1:1660335-1663269 GCF_000956105.1 Propithecus coquereli | reverse complement strand
TGGAATGCCCAGAGAAGGTCCCTGAAGCCCAGCCTGCCCTGTTCTCCTGCCTGGTATAGCAGACTATGGACAGGAAATGGCCTGGCGTACCCAAGGCTGAGGACAGAAGCCTCAAGAGATCTCAGCAGAGTCTACAGGAAGGCCCAGGCTGGACCAGCTGCCTGCACCTCCCCACTGGCCTGCACGTGGATGTGGAGAGGAAAGCCTCCAGGCTGAGCCCTCCACCCCGAGATCTGAGCAGTCTGAACATATTGGACAGCGGCCCTGAAGACAGGAAACATCCCACCTCCAGGTTCCCTAAGGTCTCCTCCTCATCCACCAGCCCTGCTGCCCCCAGTGGCCCAGCATGCCCAGAAGTATAGGGAGGTAAAGAAGTCATGTGTGAATCATGAAGCTCTCTTCATTTATTTAGCATGAGAATGGGGAAGAAGAGGACTGTGAGGTCACAGACGTGTCTGCACGAGGAAGTGTCCAAAGCTGGTATTATCCACTAGGCCCTTGCTCTGCCAGGAAGTCTTTCTGCAAGGGGCAACCAGCTCACAGATGCCAATCACAAAAAAGTCATGACTGCCCCTTTCTTGCCAATCTGCCAGGGCTCCAGGGGTAAAAAGCGGATAATGATCCTGGAACGCGGTTGGGCCACAAGTCCAAAGGTCATAATCTCTGGACATACCCCGAATTCCTTCTGAGCAGCCGGTCCTGGCCCAAGGCCAGCTCCTTGGTGAGGAACTCGAAGAGGCGAGCGCTGTGGCCTCGGTTCTCCTCCGCTGTGCCCACCACGCCGATGGAGGAGACGAGCAGCTGCGCGCAGGGCTCCGTGGAGCCGTTCAGCGCCATGGACAGGCCCAGCCGCACCGTCACGTTCACGCGGTCCTCAGGTTTGCCCAGGATGGTGGCGGTGGCCGCGCAGAGACGTTTCTCCAGCCCCGCGGGCACGCGATCGGCGGGCAAGTTCGTGTCCAGCTCAACGAAAGGCATGTCCGGCAGGAGCGCTGGCAGCGGCGGCGAAGGAAGAAGGAGCGGAGCGTGGCCGTGGGGACCCAAGGGTCCGGGACTCTGATTACCGTTTCTTTACCAATTACAGCTTTAGCCTCAGACTACTCTGCCCTCCTTCTAAATAAGACTTATTAAGATATCTAACTTTAAGAATTACCGCTCCTTCCTGACAGCATCCAATTCAGAGCAAAGCTCTCCTTCCTTAAAACACTCCCCCAAACCACCAAACACAAGCTCTTTCTAATACCCTCTTACTGAGATGCCCCATGGTTCCCCATGGTATACATTCTCCCTTGCTGTAACCAATAATAAGCCCAACCACAAGTGTGTTCCTGGTGGTCTTTGTCTAGAGGACATTGACATTGGAGAATCCAGCACAAATCAACAGCTGGAGACAACTCACTTGTCAGGACACTTAAATTAGACCTGTTTCTCTGGGGTGAATTTATATTAGCCACAGACACAGAAACTGATGGAAAGGTAAAATTACTAATTTATTAATTTATAAAAAGAAAGAAAACCCCAAAAGAGTCAGAAAAGGCAAATGTAGAGAACCAGAAAATAGATCAGTGGTTTTCTGGAGCGTGGGCGTGGAAAAGGGAATTAAATGTTAAAGGGCATGAGAAATCTTATTGGGTTGATGGGAATGTTCTAAAACTGTGGTGATGGCTGCACAACTCAGTAAATATACTAAAAATCAGTGATATGAACATTTAAAATGAGAAAATTGCATGGTATATACCTTAATAAAGTTGTTAAAACAGCAATGATAATCCCAGTGGAGACCAGCTACTTAAATCCAGTGGGCAAATATTCTCCCTCTGTAGATAGCCAGTGGTCAAAAAACTTGAAAACATGTCTAATCTCATTACTCATAAAGAAATTACAAATTAAAACCTCAATGAGATACATCTGTAGAAGCAGCAGAATGGCTAAAGTTTTAAAAAATGACAATACCAAGTGCTGACAAGGATGTGGAACAACCAGGGAGTGTAAATTTGTGGAAAATTGTTTGGCACACATATTCTGTAACCTAGAAATTCCACTTCTAGCTCTAAATGCCAACATACATTCACCAAAAAAAGTGTTCACTGAAACAGTACTCCAATGTCCATCTACAGTAGGATGGATAAAGAAATGAGAGTATAGTACTGTAATAGAACACTACACTGTAAGGAAACAAATTACTATTAAACACAACATGTATCAATCTTACAAATATGATATTAAGTAAAAGAAGTTACACAACAAGAACACTTGTATGACTCCATTTATATAAAGTTCAAAAACAGGCAAAACTAATCTGGAATATGAGAAGTCAAGAGAGTAGTTAGTTACCTTGTGGGAGTTAGGAGGAAGTAGGGTGTGGCTTCTGCAATGCTAGCACGTTTGCATCTTGATCTGGGTGGTGGTTATCTGGGTGCATCATTTTGTAACAATTCATAGAGCTGTACGCTATGATCCATATACTTTTCCCTATGTATGTTATACTTCAAAAAAATTTCTTAAAATATGTATCATTATGGTGAATAAGTTGATAATCATTGAAATTAGGTGTTGGATACATGGAAGTTGCTTATACCATTATCTCTTCTTTCATGCATTTGAAATTTTCTATGATAAATAAAAACTCATATATACACACATATGTTTGTGTATATCTGTATGCATATATGTGTACATATATAGGTATGAGTATATATATGTATATTTATTTGTAAATGTTTGAGTTGCTTCTTGTCCTGCCAATCTATTCAAAAGTGAACAAGACTTCTCAGAGACCATAGCAATATGCATAGAGCCATGTGATTCTTTTATACCATGTTGATTTGTAAATAAACATGTAAAGTCAGTGTGCTTAGATAGTATTAAGCAACAAAAGCAATATATCTAATATGTAAAATGACAATCTGAACATTTTCATGCATGTATTAATAC
>NW_012146301.1:1642917-1643973 GCF_000956105.1 Propithecus coquereli | reverse complement strand
GCAGTTTGTTAATGATTAAATCTTAAGATTTTTTTAAAGAAAAGATGGCTAAATCCACCATTTTGTCATTTTATAAATGTTCTGAAGGAGTTAAAGACAGATGAATTTGAGAGGAGTAAGGGTCTTCCATTCTTTCCTTAACTACGGCAGTCTTGAGGGGTACACAGCAGCTAAAGAAGAAATTGGGGTTTCAAAAACACCGAACAGGGAAGGTAGCTTGATAGTTGGGGAAAGAACCTTGGAGAAATGATGCAGCAGCAGCTTCCGGTCTAGCGGTGCTAAAACAGTTCTCAGACGGGATTGTCTCTGTTCTTCTGCTGAGTGAATGTGAGGAGGAAGAATGTCCAGAAACAGCATGAGCACAGGGGAAAGGAAAGAGAGGAGATGTGGGAGGAGCACATGGGGGACAGTTGATAGGGACAGGAAGACAAGCACGTGGCCATGGTAGCGGGTAGATCCAGAACCTTCCCCAACCACAGTTGTTCATGCAAAGGACCACAAGAGGTCTCTTGGGAAAGAGCAGGGCTCAATTCGTATGTCAGCTCTAAAAAAAAGTGGCAGCATTTTCCTGATTAGAAAGTAGAAAACAAGGACACAGTCAGGCTTGCGCTCACTCCCCACTGAGTGGGGACTCACAAAAGTGAAGCAATGGCTCCTGTCTTTGAGGAGCTCACTGTTTGGTGAGGAAGTCAGACAAAGAATGACAAAGTTCATAAAGAAGTGCAAAGTGAGCAGAGCAGAGGTTGTGACAAAATGATCTGGGTGTGTCTGGGAAGTGCCTTAGGGGACTGGATAACTGGACTGTCCCTGCAGGATGAGAGCGGCTGTGGGCAGCAAAGATGCAGCTGGAGCAGGAGAGCCAGGACCACGGGGGACCAGAAACTCGGGTCTGGTAGCAGAGAAGGTGTCAGAGGTCCAGCAGGATAAAAGTAATCAGAATTGCAAAGAACTTTAAGGCAAAGAATAGCCTGTGTTACTCCAAGAGGAACATCTTAAGAAACGTTATATACGATGTTAATAATGACCACAGGAAAGAGTAGAACGAATTAAAAAGTC
>NW_012146301.1:1633067-1642272 GCF_000956105.1 Propithecus coquereli | reverse complement strand
AAAAAAAAAAAGTCCATCTCAATAAAAAGCTCATGGGTTCTTTAAGTTTTTTTGAGAGGTTGGGGCTTCTGACCATGATTTGGTGATAGTAACAGTAAACAGGCAGCCAAAGGCTTTCTCTCTCCCTCCTTCCTTCCTTCCTTTCTTCCTTTTTTCCTTTGTTTTTTCATCATTAAGGAATTCTTTTTCTGGAGATTCAAGAATGAGGAAGTTTCAAAGAGGCAGTGACAGGTAGTGTAATGACCTTTTATTAGGAAGTTACAGTCAATGATTCAGTGCAGAGAAATGAGTCACCACGTTAGGCTAATAGAAGTTTGCAAAAATCACAGGGATGAATGTTCCACCAGGAAGAGAACAAGTCACTAAAATAAAACACCACTGTTCTTAAACATAGCCCACTTTTAACTATGCAGAATTATCAAGTAAGAAATGTAGATCTCTCAATGATGCCCTTAAATTCTATTATTATTTTTATCTAGGTACAATCTGACATATTTTAATAAGAAAAAAGTAATAAAATAATTCAGGTGACCCTCTTTTTGTATACATAATTGTATTTCCCCTTTATTAAAAGGCAAGATATTATTGTCAAAGACATTATTAAAGTGATATGCATACTCAGTGTCTCTCAGAAAATAGAGTTCCAAGAATGATGATGAGCCATTCTATATTTGAAAATCCACATCTTTTTTATCTGTTTTTAAGAAACTTTTCTTCTCTGAATGCATTTATTCATTGAATTCACTCATTCTTTCAGGTTTTTTGAATGGTTCTCTCGAGCAACAAAGTGAAGGAAATTTAGCTGAAGATTAAGATGCTTCTTGTTAGTGGCATGGCCGTGATAAAACTGAACAGGGACCCAGAGCCTCCAGTGGAGCTGTGGGCACAACGTGCGAGACAGACTTGTGTGTGTGTGTGTGTGTGTGGAGAGGGTACATAAGAGGACAAAGCCGGCTCAGAAAAATTATTCTCCTGGGATTCCCCAGATTGACTCTCTCCAGCCCCCTGAGCTGTTGTCTGTGCAATTTTGAAGGTTTCCATTCTGCTGAATGGAAAACACACGTTGAGTGCAGTTGCTCTGTGGAGGGAGCTATGGGAGACAGCAAGCAGGTAATATGGGCCTTGTCCTCTGGGGGCTCACAATAAAACAGAGGAAAAGAGACTTTTGTGGGTAGTGCGGTACTCAGAGGCCCAAACAAAGCATGACTCATCCACCAAAGATTAAAAACTACGGTGCATTTCGACTGGGAAGGCCAAGGAAGTCAAAGGCAGTCGAGTGGCGGCAGGGCCTTTGAAGGTGGTTGGAATGTTGACTGACGAAGTATTGAGAGAAAAGGGGAACAGATTCCCACACTGGCTCAGGCATGGAAGCTGAAGAATGCAGGATGTGTTGAAACATGGCTTGTCTAATTGGCCCAGCCTCGGTGCAAGATGGAGTGAAGGGAGGGGCGTGTAGGGGGTGGGAATGCTAAGACTAGCAGAGGCAGATGATGGAATGTCTTGAAGCCCATTTGGATTTTATTGTTTGTGGTAATGGAGAGCCATTGAAGGTTTGCAAGGAAAGAAGTGACACATTCATATATGTTCTTAAAATTCTAGCAGCAGCGTAAAGAACAGACTGTTGTGACAGAGCTGTGGCTTGCACAAGCCATGGGCACCATTCACAACTTGACACAGTACAATGCGAATGGTGCCTTCTGGGATTGTGGGGGGCAGGCCCTGAGAGTGGAGATGTCAGAGACGGCGTGGTAGAGGGAGCAAGTAGGGTTCTTTGACTGCAAGCCTCAGAAACTGCCTCTGATTAACTTGAGGAGGAAAAAAGATATGTATTAGAAGGATGGGGGGTAACTCCAGAGTATTAAAGGATAAGAAACACTTAAGAGGAATCAGAGCTACTTCAGGGATCTAGTGGAGAATCTCTTCAGGGCATTGCCATCATTTCCAGTCTTTCTGATGCTCTACTCAAGAGTCAAATTCCAGGGAGAGAGGATGTGATTGGCCCATGTAAGGCAGTGTGCTGACTCCTGGGCCAAGAGAACATAAGGGCATCTTGGTTAAGTGCTTTGGAACCTCTGGGAGCAGTTCTCGGGCGTGGTTTGGTCAGTTTCTATGAGACGACACCCTAAAGATACCATCTCAACCTCTGGCACAAAGGAAGTCCTGAAAAAAATGGATATTTTTCCCTTTCTCCTTGCAATGGAGATTTGAAAATACACCCCCTTATTTGAAGTAAAGCTTTTAAAACGTGCTCAAGCAAAAAGATCGAAGCCTCTATCAGGAAAAAATAGTGTTTATCCAAAAAAATGAGAGAGGCTCCTGAGGGGCTGGCAGACTTCCCCCTTGCAGTGACTAACTTTATTAAGACATTAGCAAACCCAGTTCCAGGAAAGCACAGCCTTCCGAATGAAAATACCCAGGACTGGGTGAACATAGCGTGGGTCGTCCTATTTGGGTAATGACTCAGATTAGATACCCAGCTGTCAGTAATGTTAGTGTTTCTTGGGTTTATGAAATCTTTTATTGACGTGGGCATTCTGGTTCGGCGTTTTTGTTTTTTTTTTCATTCTCCATCTGTTCATGGGTAGATTTTTATGACTGGTGTTGAATTCCTTATTTTACACATTGACTTATATTTCATGCTTGATATTTGATGAAGGAAATTGAGCTGCCTTAAGAGCAGCAGATCCTGGGGGCAAATGTAGCTGTATGACAAACCAGGACACACAGAAGCAGGACAGAAACAAGCATTGAAAAGAGAGGTAATTACCTAAAATTAGATTAAGCCCAAACTGCTCTGTTAGGTAAATCCTGTTGCTAAATTGCCTCCAGCAATCTAAGAAAGGGGTAATACTGTGTTCTACTGGGGGGAAAGAAAACTTAAAACCTTAGCAACAGGAAGGTGCTGAATTCCTAGTGTTTTCAAGGCTTCTCTTATTTTTATTACTTTTGCAACTTGAAAAAAGACATGGCAAAGTACAGAGATGATTTAGGACATGGGAAAGAGTGATCCAGGTTTTTAATAATGTTCTCATAAATAAGCAAATTAGTCACTTTGAGATCATTAAATGATTTTGAAAAATTAGCGATCTTATTCTAGAACCTAATGGACAGACTTGTTTTCAAAACTAAACATTTGTTCTAGTTGCTCTACTTTAACTGTCGTCTTAGTACTTCTACACAGAACCTCGAGGTATCATGGGTAGTGAACTTCCCCAAGAAAAGGGCAGTAAAACAAGGAATGTAGAACAAAGCACCAAGTATCTTGGCAATGTTGTCATTACAGCTGTTTGTGAAGTTCTACAGGAATTTCTTCTTCAGGGCTGTGAGTTCAGCCTATTAGGAGAACTTTAGCTA
This sequence comes from Propithecus coquereli, assembly GCF_000956105.1. Classification (NCBI taxonomy): domain Eukaryota; kingdom Metazoa; phylum Chordata; class Mammalia; order Primates; family Indriidae; genus Propithecus; species Propithecus coquereli. The sequence goes on along the minus strand of NW_012146301.1, from coordinate 1,638,918 downwards.
TCTGACACCTCCTGGGGACATTTATGGGATCAGATCCCATCAAAGTGGGATTTTTTTTTTAATTTTTTTTTAATTTCAGCATATTACAGGGGTACAAATGTTTAGGTTATGTATATTGCCCTTGCTCCACCCGAGTCAGAGCTTCAAGTGTTTCCATCCCCTAGACAGTGTGCACAGCACTCACTAGGTGTGAATATACCCATCCCCTCGACCCCCTCCCACCTGCCCAACACCTGATGAATGTTATTACTATATGTGCACTTAAGTGTTGATCAGTTAATACCAATTTGATGGTGAGTACATGTGGTGCTTGTTTTTCCATTCTTGTGATACTTCACCTAGAATGAGCTCCAGCTCTATCCAGGATAATACAAGAGGTGCTAGATCACATTTTTTGTGGCCAAAGTGAGATCTGATAAGTCATTAAGATAATTATTTTGAGAACCATATAATAATTTGAGAAAATACTTATGATGTAATGTTACACAAAAGAAGCAAGATAAAAAGATGAAATTTTCTGGGATTACAACTCTGTAATATTAAATAATTATGGGTATATACTAACAAGGTCTCCAAGACAACAGCTCAAAATGGAAAACATTTGATTTGTGGTAAGTTTTTTTTTCTTTTTGTTTTTGAGACAGAGTCTTGCTTTGTCTCCCAGGCTAGAGTGGAGTGGCATGATCATAGCTCACTGCAACCTTGAACTCCTTGGCTTAAGTGATCCTCTCGCCTCAGCTTCCCAAGGAGCTGGGACTACAGGCACACACCACCATGCCCCGCTAATTTTTCTATATTTTATAGAGACAGGTCTCACTGTTGCTCAGGCTGGTCTTGAACTATAGGGCTCAAGAGATCCTCCTGCCTTGGCCTCCCAAAGTGCTAGGATTACAGGCATGAACCACCACTCCTGGAGCTCTGTTGAGATTTAAAAAAATCTTTTAGTTGATTTTGCTTTAATCTTTTTGTAGTTGGTACAAAAAGAAAAAGGAAAAAAGAGGCAGGGTGGCATTGAAAATATTTAATAAGCTGTATTCTACACTGTGGAGGTTGCTCTAATAAGCAGCTGCAATAATCACAGAGGGCGCCAGATGGTGGCAGGTAAATACAGCCTTGGAAAGTCAGGTGGGCACTGGGTATTTTCCCACTGGGGTTCCAGAGTGACATTTCCCCTTCCAGGGTCTGGGCCCAGTCTGTTTGTGGGGGAAGGGAGCTGTTGGAATCTCAGCAGTTCTCCCACTCTGCCTGGGGCCAGAGCAGTGGGTGGGTGGGAAGCTCTTGGTGCCATTGGGCATCATCCAGTCAGTGGCTAGTGCTATAGCATTTCCATATTTTAACAAGTGCTACAGCTGCAACAGTGTCAACGAGCTGACAGGAGCCCTGATTAAGAACAATCTTGAAGGAGAGGGAATGAGAGAATGCTTAGTTAGTATGGTCTTAGTTATTGTAATGACTAGCGCATGGGAAATACTCTATGAATGCTGGCTGTCATAATAGTGTTGCATTCCTGTTTACACTTCAGCTTTTTTAATGTCTTCCACATAACACTCACAGAAATGCGTGTCCATACACAATTAGAAACAGGATCCAGGAATCAGGGAACCCCAATGCAAGTGCCAAACCATACACAGTGACCATACAGAAAACCATACACAGTGCCACAGTGAATCTAACCTTCTCCTTTTATAAACAGGCAATCTTCAGCTCTAAGAGAACAAGTACCTTCCTCAACTTGATGTTAGCTTTTCTTGTAAACATGTTTTCTGTGTCGAGTTTGTCTTACTTTATAAACACAGACACCTGCCTGCAGTTTGGTTGAGAATGCGTTAAGAAACTCAGTTGAAAAGCACAAAAAGGATCCACAGAGGTCTGTCATCACAGAATGAATTAGCCTTCAAACCAGTTCCGGAGGGAAATGTTCAGCACAGGGACGCAACCCAGACCCAGCTACAAGCCAACATTGCTCCTCGGCGAAGACAGTCACGCTTGTCATCCGTGACCATTGATCTCATGAATCAGGGGTAGAGGGCGGGGACATGTTCCATTACAGACTCAGTGGGGTCTGTCTTCTCTCTTCCCACAGAAAGGAGCCTTGTGACAATACCTGCAAAGGTGTCACCACTGCAGCCTCATCATGACCTGCATCTATAGATTCCTCCCTACAACGACTGTAATTTCCAACAGAACTCCGTGCTCTATCTATCGGCTGACATGCAGTTGTGTTTACCATGTGCTAGACATTGTACTAAGCAGATTACTCTGACGACTTCATTCTCATTATGTCCATTTTGCAAATGAGGAAACTGAGGCCATCAGTGGATGAATGGATGGATGGATGGTGGGTAAAGCTGAGATCCAAATCCAGTCTTCACCACCTTTATGAATAATAATGTAAAACAAGACAAATTAAAACTTCTTTAATTAAAATCTAGGGATCAATAGTGACAAATGTAGAATAATAATAATAATAATGATACCAAACCCTTATAACAATCTTAAAACATGCATGCCATTATCATCTCTGCTTTACAGAAATGCCTAAAGCATTACTGGATCTTTCAATGAGACCACATCTGGAAGAAGGAGCAACACATGATACCCATGCACAAAGAACAGAAGCAAATACATGTGCATTTACAGCTGGACACAGAAATGTAGGCAGAAGCAGATTGCCTCAGTCAGTTTGGGCTGCTGTAACAACATAAACTGGATGGCTTACACACCAGACATTTACTTCTCACAGTTCTGTAGCCTGGAAAGTCCAAGATCAAGGTGCCAGCAGATTTGGTTCTTTATGAGGGCTCTTTCCTGGCTTGTAGACAGCTGCCTTCTTGCTGGGGGCTCACAGAGTCTGTCTATGGTGCAGGCTAATGGAGGCGGAGAAAGCTGTGGTACCTCCTCCTCTTCTTACAAGGACATTAATCCCATCATGTGGCTCTCATCCTCATGACCTAAGCTAAACCTAACACCTCCTAAAGCCCCACCTCCAAATACCATCACATTTGGGGTTAGGGGATCAACATAAGCATTTGGGGTGGGGGGACACGAACATTCAGCCCATAGCACAGATCTTATGCAGAAATCATAGAGGGACAGCTGCACAGAACAAGTGGATTCTAACCATTTATCCATCAATCCACCCTCTTTCCATTGATTCACACGGTCATTCACTCACCCACATACCCATCCTTCCATCCATCCATCCAATAAGTGTTTATTTATTGAGCATCTATCATGTGTCAGAAGAATTCACAATCTAATAGGGAAACTAAATGATATGTTACATATTCTAAATGCTTAAACAAAAGACCTGAGGGAACTTAGTGAGAAATAAAACTAATATTCATTGAGAAAAACATCGGGTTCTTTCCAATTTATCTGCATTAGTCTGAGTTAAGAAATGCATTTCTAGTTCCAAAGTGTGATCGGAAGCAGGTTCTTTTCCCTCTAAATTGCCTTTCATCCTTCCAAGAGCCAGTGGAAAAGAATGGGAAGAATTCGTCTCTAGCCAAAGGCAGCAGTTAAAGGTTACATCTACTAATTATCATAGCAAAAGCTTGTCTGCATGCTGGTGGTGGAGAGGGATGGAGAGTCCTCAAGAAACCTGTGTCCATCCTGCTCTGGTCAGCAGAGGAACAGTGCATTGAACAGTGGCCCTCAGAAGTTTCAATGCAGATGCCTGTGGGCTGTGCTGCTGAGATGGCCTTTGGGCCTTCCCTCTTTTGGGTCAGAAAGGAAAGATCATTAACCATATTTAATTTATAAGCTATAAAGGAGCACCTGACCAAACTTCTTCGAGAACATAAGCTTCTTCTCAGCAAGCAGATGGTGCAGGTGTAATTGGAAATTCAGGTACACTTGTCTCTGTAATTGTCAGCTTTGCTGTAGTAACAAGTGGCGCTGGTAGGTGAAGAAAAACTTTTCCTCTATCCTCTTATGTTCTATACCTGAGTTCTGTGAATTAAACTGACAAAGGTAGAGTAAAAAGAGGAAAAAAATGAGAGTTTATTTGTGCATGCAGTACACATACATGCAGAAATCAGTGATGAGTAACTCAAAGGAGGGGATAGAATTTGTGGTTTATATACCATGTTGGCAGGTAAAGGGGAGGGGAAGAAAGGCACACTATATGTGACCTGGATTCTTGGGATTTCTCCTCATTTTCCAAATATTCCTGCATTAGCATGTCCTTCACCCCTGCCTAGAATCATCCTTGAAAAGCCAACTCAAGTCTTACTTGCTCTTTGAAACTCTTTTGAGCAGAGTGGAGTGGAAAGAGCAAATCTTTGGAAACTGATAAATTAGATTAACAGAATTGTTTCCAATTATTTGTTGCCCTTACCAGCAAGAATCCAGTTGCCCTGAGACTCGCAGTGACCCTCTCTGTAGGAGGAGAATACTTTTCTGCCACCATTAACATTAGGCATGTCCATGTGACTTGCTTTGGTCATTGGAACGTGAGTAGAAGTGACAAACTCCACATTCAAATGGATGCTCCCAGAAACAGTGCATGGCCCGGCCACTTCTCTCTGCCTCCTGCCACAACAAAGCGGCATGTCCCAGATGGGAGCTGCTCTTTCAGACTGGATCCTAGAATGAAGACGACACAGGGAGCAGAGCTGTCACCAATATACAGCTGACGTGTAACACGATTGAGAAATACATCTTTATTGTTATAAGCTACTGAGATTTGGCAATGTGGAAACGCACTCAGAACCCCAGAGATGGTATAAAGATTACTGTGAGCTGAAGTCTTTTCAGAGCCTCTCTTATCTGACTAAAAGCATCAATTTCTGGAATACAGGCTGCATAAATTCCTCTTCAGGCAGATCTACTTCAAGAAGGAAGAACATGGATAAATGTACCCCAAATCCTTTCTCCAGGGAAGTTTTATGGCCCTGAAGGAGACATAAAGACCACTCATAACCATGTAGAAAAACATTATCACAAACTTTCTTATCTCCTGTGTGTTCTCCTGAAAACCCATTTCTCTTTCCAAAAAGTAATTGGTTTCTCAGAAGTGCTACCACACTCTGAGTAGTGAGGCACTACATCATTTTCCTTTAAGAAAAATGCCTTTCAACCATCTCATACTCGTTCTTTTTCTTGGTACATTCAGATGGTGTGCACTTTGTTGCAAAAAATTTCTATCATTCCAAGACAACACAGTGAAAAGAGTTTTGTTTTATCTCATACACACAAAAAAATGGAGTGACTTTTTTCTTAAAATGTTGTCTCAGTTCACTTTTTGTTGCTTATAACAGAATATCTCAAACTGGGTAATATATAAAGAAAAGGAAGTTATTTGTTACAGCTATGCAGGCTGAGAGGTCCAAGGTCAAGGGGCTGCATCTGGTGAGAGTCTTGTTGCCAGCGGGGACTCTCTGCAGAGTGTCAAGGTGGCCCAGAGCCTCACGTGGCTAGGGGGGTGAGCATGCCAGCTCAGGTCTCTCTTCCTTTTCCTATAAAGCTGCCAGTCCCACTCCTATGACATCCCATTAATCCATCAACCCGTTAATCCATTACTATATTAATCCATTCACGAGGCAGAACCCTCATTAGCCAATCACTTCTTAAAGGCCCAATCTCTCAATTCTGCTACATTGAGGATGAAATTTCAACATGAATTGTGGACAAATATTCAAACCATAGCAAATGTTTTAAAATTTTAAATTAAACAAACATTATATTTCCTATATATCAACAATAATCAAGTAGAAAATGCAATGGAAAAGGGTTCTGATTTGATCAAAAGTGGCATATCAAATCGATGGGGAGATGATTTATTATTCCACAATGGGATTGGAGCAGGTGGCTATCTATTTGGAAAAAAGTTACGTTAGAGCCCTAC
>NW_012146301.1:1625924-1632172 GCF_000956105.1 Propithecus coquereli | reverse complement strand
TTTTTGAGACAGAGTCTTGCTCTGTCACCTGGGCTAGAGTGCCATGGCGTCAGCCTAGCTCACAGCAACCTTAAATTCCTGGGCTCAGTTGATCTTCCCGCCTCAGCCGCCCGAGTAGCTGGGACGACAGGCATGCACCACCATGTCTGCCTAATTTTTTCTATTTTTAGTAGATATGGGGTCTCACTCTTGCTCAGGCTGGTCTCAAACTCCTGACCTCAAGTGATCCTCCCGCCTTGGCCTCCCAGAGAGCTAGGATTACAGGCGTGAGCCACCGCGCCCGGCCAGACTTGTCTGTTGAGAGTAAAAAATTTCTGTCTGACAAATGATATCATAAACTAAAATGAAAGTCATGGGGGGCCGGGTGTGGTGGCTCATGCCTGTAACCTAGCACTCTGGAAGTGAAAACTATGAATGAGTGTAAATAAAGTATTAGTAGGATGCACATCAAACTGTTAGAGTTGTTACAACTTCAGCACAAAGAAAGCTGGGGTTGGTGGTGACAGTAGTACAGTATTTCACTTTTTACTCCAGATACTTCCAGGTAGTTTGAATCTTTTGTGATTAGAATATATTCAGGTATTATTTGCCATAATTAAACTAAAATAATACCAATTTATTTTAGAATATTTGTAAAATTCAGAATAAAAAAATAAAGAAGATCATAAAATTCTCCAGTAGAGTCATTACATTCTTTAAGCAAAATCATTTGAAAGATTGCTTGTGGGCAGGATTCTCTTGTTTTGATAAGCTTCATTCTGAAAATTAGACACTTATAAGATGGTATTTTATGAAACTCATCACTAAATAGCTTTGATAAGTTGACTTAACATTATTAGCAGCTAATAAAGTACTATCTCAAAACACTGATAGCAAACACAACCGATTTCAAGAGTATTATGATAGAAAAATGAGCTACTAAAAGTGTCTAATGCAAGATAAATTTCCAGACTGGTGTTTAAAAGAGAGTTTGACCAAAGCTGATGACTTTTTGTGGCCTAACTCAACCAGTCACGTGCGGCATTCCAGCTCAAGTGAAATCAATAATCTTGGTTATATAAAGCATGCTTCGATGGTTTCAATTTTCTTTTGTCATCAGAAGCACTGCACAAAAGCTGAAGTAACTAATGGAAATTCCTCTCATTCTTCATCAAACTGAGTTAGAGGTTTCCCGAAGCCAGAATTTCTACCAACCATATAAATTGTTAAAAGCCTAACCCCCAGAAAGCCACTTTCTTCCCTGATGCACTTTTCCTTACGCACAACCTTTGCTGCACTCTCCTTTATTAGCTCTGCTATATCATTCATTTTAAAAGTCACATTCATTTTATAAAGTGTCCTGGGACTAGGAGGCTTTTTCAATCCACCGTTGTTTGGATGACTATCTCATTACTGTATTTGCGCTTCATAGTGCCAAGAAATCTTCCCCAATGGCGCCATGTAACAAATATAAAGCTATCAGACTTAGAGGTGCTACGTTCTCCTGTGACCTTTAGAAAACACCCAGTGCTGTCCACATGAAGAAAAGAAGCCTAAGGCAGTTAGGTAACTTGTCCAGCTCATAGCCATCAATGTCTGATGGATTTCCAACAGCAAAGGGTGTTTCTCAGCTGAGCGTGGCAGCCCTGGCCTAGAATCCCAGCTACTCGGGAGGCTGAGGTGGGAGGACCCCTTGCGCCCGGGAGCTTGAGGCCAGCCTGGACAACAAGGTTGGTGGGGGGTGGGGGAGTTATTTCGCCCCAGCACCGGAATGGATTCTGATTTATGCCTGTTGCACAGATAAACAAAGAGGGAGGCTGGCTCTGAATCCCTGCCTGGGGGCAGTCTTAGGTCTCTCTGTGCCATTTTTTAAAAACAGCTTTATTCAGCTATAATTTACATGCCATAAAATTCACTCATTTTAAGTGTATAATTCAGTGATTTTTACTACCCTTACAGAGCTGTGTAGCTGTTACCGCATTTCAGAACAGTTCCATCACCTCGAAAGATCCCTCATGCTCATTTGTCGTTTCTTTCAATCTCTAAGATAAACTACTTACACTGGAGTCCTTGTCTTGGGGTCTGAGTCCAAGGGCACCCCAATGAAGTCACCCCCACCACGGTGCTCAGTACGCAGTGAACCCAATGCAGCTGTCGGTCCCACCTCTGACCTTCTCAACTTGCCACTTTCACCAGTTCATCCCCGACACATAAAAGCAGTAGGGTGGCTATAATAAAAAAAGACAGTTGGTGAGGATGCAGAGAAATTGGAACCGTCATACATCACTGGTGGAACTGTAAAATGGTGCAGCCATTTACAATCCTGGCAGTTCCCGAGAACAGTCTGGCAGATCCTGAAAAGGTCAAACACAGTGTTCCCATATGGCCCAGCCATTCCACTGCAAGGTATATACCCAAGAGAACTGAGAACGCACGTTGGCACAAAAACTTCTAGATGTATGTTCCTAGCAGCATTATTCATAGTAGCCAAAAAGAGGAAAGAACCCAAATGTCTATCAACAAACAAATGGATAAAACGGAGGGGACTTCGTTACTGCGCTGACTCCTGGGGTTTTTTGGAAGACAGGCCGATCTCAAAGTTTAGCTTGAATATGGGGCACTTAGCACGAGTGACTCCATTCTGGTTTGGTTTGGTCTGCTGGGGCCTAGTGCAGGAGGCTAGTCTGAAACAGTGGTACCCCCTAAACTTTCTCTATCGGCACTAAAGGGGTGAAGGTAGAGGTGCTACCTGCCTGATCTGCTTTCACCAGAGCTACATGGCAGGACCAGGACCAGGGTGAGGTAGGTGAGGGACTCACTCTCAGGGTCCTGCATGTGTAGGAATAGGTCCTCTTTTTATTCAAATTTTTAATATTTTGTTCATCGTGAATTTTTGCATTGTTTTTTTATTTCTAAAAATATATTAAAATATTATTTATTTTATTTTTGAGACAGAGTCTTGCTCTGTTGCCTGGGCTAGAGTGCCATGGTGTCAGGCTAGCTCACGGCAACCTCAAACTCCTGGGCTCAAGCAATCCTTCTGCCTCAGCCTCCCAAGTCGCTGGGACTACAGGGATGCGCCACCATGCCCAGCTAATTTTTTCTATGTATTTTTAGTTGTCCTGCTAATTTCTTTCTATTTTTAGTAGAGATGCGGTCTCACTCTTGGTCAGGCTGGTCTTGAACTCCTGACCTTGAGTGATCCTCCTGCCTCGGCCTCCCAGAGAGCTAGGATTACAGGCATCAGCCATCATGCCCAGCCAAAATATTATTTATTTTAATTATAGTTTTTTTTTTGGCTCCCTGGTGCCATTTAAATTCTGTAGCAGGGGTGAGAATGCTTCACTTGACTCAGCCCTGCTAAGTAGGAAGTCCAACATGGGGATCAATTTGGAGCAGGCAAAGTGTAGGGGAAGAAAACAACTGTATTCTCTTAGGTTCTGTGGCTGGAGCCTGTGAATTAAACTGACAAAAGACAGATAAACAGGAGAAAAAGGTATACAAGCTTGATGTTTTTAACTTTATATGCACAGGGGCTACACAGGAATGAAGTGAAAACCCAAAGAAGTAGTTTAATCCAGGGGCTTACATACCATTGTAACACAGGAAAATAAATTGTGGAGAGGTAACTAGACAAAACAAAGGGAAGCAGGCTTTGGGCTTCTAGGGGTGGTAAATTGGGGGCAGGTGACTAGGAATGTATGGTAGATACGCTTTGCTATGTGGACAAAAGTCATCTGGAGTTGGTCTCCTACTGGTATGGGAGACATCTGGAGAGGAGGCCACCTTTACAAAGGGAAATTTATGCCCTACTTTTAGACAGGGGGAGGGCAGAGAGTTCCTCCAGTGTCTGCTCTTTCTTAATTGCCTTCAGAACAAAATAATCTTTATGCCATAATCACATATTTTTGGGGTGGCATATTCTGATCCCCTCCAAAAGGTTGGGAGGCAGCGACAAGAGCAGCTGAATCCACTCGTTAATCCACGGAAGCCAGGCAGTTCAGTCAATAAAAATCACGATTCCAGATTACTTTCCTTGTGTACTGAATTACTAACCCTCAGTAAGAAGCAAGACACTACCTGGCAATTACAGTCACAGGCAAAATGCCCATCCACTGTCCGCACGAAGGCGCAACCTTAGGACTAACATCTTCACGAGCTCAGGAGTGGGTGAGTGTGAGGGGTCTCAAATTAGGGTGCATGGCTTTTTGGTGAGTCTCAAGAATTGGAGAAGATGTTGCCGAAAGAATTTGTTTTTTGTTACTGAGCAGAGCACCAGGGCTCGATACGGGGAGCTGGTGGCGCAGCTCTGCTGGTCGGGGAGTGTTACCTGAGCAGCCTGCTGGGAGTGAAATTGAGTCGGATCCACTGCACTGGCCAATTTCCCTCCCAGCAGGCCCAGGGCTGCAGACCTCAAGCCAGCCCAAGCCAGGGACACTGAACCTGGACCTGGGAAAATGAGCTCCAGAGGCAGGAAGAGGATCGCGGGCTGCACGGCTGGGGCTTTCTTTGATGCGAATACATTGACTCTTAGCAAACAGCTTTGCTTTTCCCTGGAGCCTGGAGCCTTGCAGGACCCGGGACCTTAATTTTTAGTAAACTCACAACAGGCCTGGCCCGCAGCAGGGTGGTTTCCGTGTGATCTAACTCTAGGAAGTAGGAAATAAAAAAGCAGAAAATTACTGCTGCACGTGCCTTCGGTAGCAGGAAAAAAAAAAGTATTCCAGTGGAGAACTGCGCTGCATCGTCTACAACACACACTGCTGCCTTATCAGAGTCGGATTTTTTCCCTTCTGATTCTGAGTCAGATTCTGAGCTATTTTACAACTCAGCAAACTGCAGACAACAGAACAGCCACGTGGAATTCCGTCCTGTCTGATATCAAGAGGCCCCGCAGACGCCCCTTCCCAACTTGTGGAAAAAACCGGTTTTGTCTCGTTTAAAATTCGTATCTACAGTTCTATGACTCCATGTACATTTATGCTTCTTGGCTTCTTTCTTGAACCATGTGTTAGTCCTTTTTGCCTTGCTATAAAGGAATTCCTGAAGCTGGGTAATATACAAAGAAAAGAGGCTTATTGGGCTCACAGTTCTGCAGACGGTACAAGCATGGCGCCAGCACGAGCTCCAGCTGAGGGCTTCAGGGAGCTTCCAGTCAAGGCAGAGGGCGAAGGGGGAGAGGCGGGGCACAGGCCAGAGAAGGAGCAGGAGAGGGAGGAGGAGGTGCCAGGTTCCTCTAAACATCCAGCTCTCAGCGGGAACTTTTAGAGTGACAGGGGAGGGCACCAGACCATTCCAGAGGGATCCGCCCCCATGACCCAAACACCTCCCACCAGGCCCCGCCTCCAACGCTGGGGATCGAATTTCAACATGAGATTTGGAGGGGACAAACATCCAAACCATATCAAACCAGTATAAAATCTGCCTGATTTCCTCAACAAATGAGCTAAATAAAATACTTATTCACTTAATCTCTTTTAAGTTTTTTGTTTTTAATTATTATGGATACAGAATAGTTACACATATTTATGGGGTACAGGTGATTTTTGGTTCAGGCATACATTAAACATCTTTAACGATCAGATAAGGTTAATTGGGCTATCCATCTCCTCAAGCATTTATCATTTCTTTGTGTTTGGAACATTCCAGTTCCACTGTTTTAGTTATTTTGTAACTACACAATAAATTATAGTTAACTATCGTCTCCCTATTGTGCTATTGAACACTAGATCTCACTCCTAACTATATTTTTGTACCCATTAATCATCCCCTCTTTGTCCCCTGCTCCCCACTACCCTTTCCAGCCCCTGGTAACCACCATTCTACTCTCTGTCTCCATGAGTTCAGTTTCCTTTTAGCTCCTACATGTGAGTGAGAACATGGGATATTTATCTTTCTGTGCTTGGCTTATTTCACTTAACATGATGTCCTCCAGTTCCATCCACATTTCAGCAAATGATAGGATTTCATTCTTTTTTATGGCCGAATAATATTCCATTGTGTAGACATACCACATTTTCTTTATCCATTCACCCGTTGATGGACACTTAGGTTGATTCCATATTTTGGCTGTTGTGAATAGTGCTGCAGTGAACATGAGAGTGCAGTTATCTCTTCAGCATATTGATCTCCTTTCTTTTGGATACATACCCAGTAGTGGGACTGCTGGATCCTATGGTAATTCTATTTTTAGTTTTCTGAGGAGCCTCCATACTGCTCTTCATAGTGGCTGTACTAATTTACATTGCCACCAACAGCATGCGAGAGTT
>NW_012146301.1:1613565-1615854 GCF_000956105.1 Propithecus coquereli | reverse complement strand
AAAAAAAGGCCTACAGTACATTATACGCTAAAGGAGCCCCTGTATTTGGGATGGGCTTTCTCTCCTGCAGGGCACCCAAACTGCCATTATCACTACACTATCTGGTATTTTGTGTGTATTTGTAACAAGGTCAGGCTATTCTCTTTATATTAATTTCCACTTTATGCTCATTTCATACTTTAGTATAGGACATAGAAATGACAAAGTAATCCCAGCTATAAGATACAGCTTAAAATAACTTCAGCACCTACTGTTCTTATAAGCATTTAAAAAATGGTATAGAAATTTTAAGTAACAAATATATAGGAAAGCAGGCCTGAAAGTATTTCCATGTTCTTATCACAGTGCATACAATATTAATATTCTAAAAATAATATGAATTTAAAGGACATTTCTGTTTCTGCAACAGAAGGGAAATTCCATAAAATGTACAGTATTAATGTCTATGAAACTTTGCCTAGGTGCTCTAGTTCCCTCTTCTGGACATATTGAGTACTGCAGCTCAGACAGAACTTGACTGGACTCCCTCGGCATTCCCGTGAAGCCTGTGGACTCCCTCCCAGAATAATGTTTTGAAATGCACAAAATAAAATAAAGAGAATAATAAGGAAAATTGTTATATTGAAATACAATTATGATAACATCAAAATATTTTTAAAACAAATTTATAAGTTATTTATTACCTCATTAAATAAAAAGATCTAGCTTTGGGTCTAACTATTATAATTTCCAAATAGTGATGAGCTTAAACAATGTTTTCAGATATCTGTAGTAACCATAATCTTGCATGAAAATGCCTGGGATTTCTATTGGTGACAAAGTTATAGACAGCGTGTCTATGAGCTTCCTAAGGCTACTGTAACATAGTACTACAAACTGGGTGGCTTAAAATAACAGAAATGTATTTTATCACAGTTCTGGAAGCTGGCAGTCTGTACTCAAGGTGTCAGCAGTGCCATTCTTCCTCCGAAGCTTCTAGAGGAGGGTCCTTCCTTGCCTCTTCCGGCTTGTGGTGGCTCCAGGTGTTCCTGGGCTGGAGGCTGCATCACTCCAATCTCTGTCTTCCCGCGATCAGCTTCTCTCTGTCTCTCTCTTTTTATAAGGGCACTAGCCAACATATATAAAATAATTCAGGACACCCCGAATCCTATCCATGGAACATAGATTCAGAACCTCTGGAGATTATTTCAAGTTCATGAGTATGTATCAAGTGCATACTTTGTTCCCAGGAGAACCTTAAGTGGTGGGAAGGATACGAAAGACACCCTTGTTTTGTAGAAGTTTTCCATCTTAGGGGTATGAGACTTACCTGAGCAAAGCAACCCAAGAACGCTACCAGGCAGTGTGAGACCTGTGGGATGAATTTCAGACTTTTGTCCCTCCAGAGACTGAGGGAAGGGTGAGGCCACGTGGCTGGGGACAGCAGGGCGTGCTTTGTGGATGACATGGGGCTTCATGTGGGTTTAGGTTGTCAGGATTGTGAACCATCAGGACAGACCTCAGGGGATGGAAACAGTATTAGCAGAAATAAAATCTCAGAGAAAGAAAGTTAAATACCACAAAAAGATATAATATTTAACTAACCTAAAAATTAAACTTGGGAAAGCTCACCACATTTAAAATCAATGGAGTAATCTAATTCCCAGAAATAAATAAGAAAACTGCCTTGCATAATCAATTATACTTTAAAATTACAATTAACTATTTACAAAATGAAAGAAAAAAGTTCTGCTTAAATAATATGTAATTTCTATGTCTTTATACAACTATCCCATGTGAAGGCCTAATTTCCCTAATAGATAAACAGCTCTACAAACCAATAAGAAAAAAAAAAAGAACAAAATGGTCAAAGGAAATGACCTAACTGTTCACAGATAGGAAATCCAAAAGGCTCTTAAACATATAAAAGAATGTTCAATCTTACTCCTATAAGAAAAGAACAAATTAAAATTATACCGAGATGCCATTTTCATCTCTCAGATTGGCAAAGATCAAAAGATTTTATAATATACTGTGTGGCAACTCATATATTCTTGGGGGGAAGTGTAAATTGGTATAACCTCTTTGGAGGTCATTTTGAGGTCAATTTTATCAAAATTGTAAGAACAGGCCGGCGCGGTGGCTCACGCCTGTAATCCTAGCTCTCTGGGAGGCCGAGGCGGGCAGATTGTTTGAGCTCAGGAGTTCGAAACCAGCCTGAGCACAAGCGAGACCCCGTCTCTACTAAAAATAGAAAGAAATTAATCGGACAACTAAAAATATATAGAAAAAATTAGCCGGGCATGGTGG
>NW_012146301.1:1608323-1613515 GCF_000956105.1 Propithecus coquereli | reverse complement strand
TGAGAACATGGGATATTTATCTTTCTGTGCTTGGCTTATTTCACTTAACATGATGTCCTCCAGTTCCATCCACATTTCAGCAAATGATAGGATTTCATTCTTTTTTATGGCCGAATAATATTCCATTGTGTAGACATACCACATTTTCTTTATCCATTCACCCGTTGATGGACACTTAGGTTGATTCCATATTTTGGCTGTTGTGAATAGTGCTGCAGTGAACATGAGAGTGCAGTTATCTCTTCAGCATATTGATCTCCTTTCTTTTGGATACATACCCAGTAGTGGGACTGCTGGATCCTATGGTAATTCTATTTTTAGTTTTCTGAGGAGCCTCCATACTGCTCTTCATAGTGGCTGTACTAATTTACATTGCCACCAACAGCATGCGAGAGTTTCTTTCTCCACGTCCTTGCCAGCATTTGTTATTGCCTGTCTTTTGGAAAAAAGCCATTTTATTATAACTGGGGTGAGACGATATTACATGTGGTTTTTTTTTTTGAGACAGAGTCTCACTCTCTTGCCTGGGCTAGAGTACCATGGCGTCAGCCTAGCTCACAGCAACCTCAAACTCCTGGGCTCAAGCAAGCCTCCTGCCTCAGCCTCCTGAGTAGCTGGGACTACAGGCATGTGCCACCATGCCTGGCTAATTTTTTCTATATAGATTTTTAGTTGTCCAAGTAATTTCTTTCTATTTTTAGTAGAGCCTGGGTCTCGCTCTTGCTCAGGCTGGTCTCCAACTCCTGAGCTCAAACGATCCACCCGCCTCGGTCTCTCAGAGTGCTAGGATTACAGGTGTGAGCCACCGCGCCCGGCTTCCATGTGGTTTTGATTTGCATTTCTTTGATGATTAGTGATGTTGAGCTTTTTTACGTATACCTGTTGGCTATTTATATGTCTTCTTTTGAGAAATATCTATTGAGATCTTTTGCTCATGTTTTTAATCAGACTGGATTTTTTTTTCTTACTGAGTTGTTTGAGCTCCTTATAAATTCTGTTTATTAATCCTTTGTCAGATAGGTAGTTTGCAAATATTTCCTCCCATTCTGTAGGTTGTTTCTTCCCCTCGTTGATTGTTTCCTTTGCTGCAGAAGCTTTTTAGCTTGATGTGATCCCATTTGTCCAATTTTCCTTTGGTTGCCTGTACTTTTGAGGTCTTACTCAAGAAATCTCAGCCAGACCAATGTCCTGAAGGATTTCCCCAATGTTTTCTTGCAGTAGTTTCATAGTTTCAAGTCTTAGATTTGAGCTTATAATCCATTTTGATTTGATTTTTGTGTATGATGAGAGGTAGGGGTCTAGATTCATTCCTCTGCATATGGTTCTCCAATTTTCCCAGAACCATTTCCCGAAGAGACCATTTCCCCTATGTATGTTTTTGGTATCTTTGTCAAAAATGAGTTGACTGTAGGCCGGGCGTGGTGGCTCATGCCTGTAATCCTAGCACTCTGGGAGGCCGAGGTGGGTGGATCGTTCAAGGTCAGGAGTTCGAGACGAGCCTGACCAAGAGCGAGACCCCGTCTCTACTAAAAAACAGAAAGAAATGATCTGGACAACTAAAAATACTATATATAGAAAAAATTAGCCGGGCATGGTGGCACATGCCTGTAGTCCCAGCTACTCGGGAGGCTGAGGCAGGAGGATTGCTTGAGCCTAGGAGTTTGAGGTTGCTGTGAGCTAGGATTATGCCGCGGCACTCTAGCCCGGGCAACACAGTGAGACTCTGTCTCATAAAAAAAAAAAAAAAAAATGAGTTGACTGTAAATGTGTGGATTTACTTCTGGTTTCTCTATTCTGTGTCATTGGTCTATGGGTCTGTTTTTAGGCCAGTGCCATGATGTTTTGGTTACTGTAGTTTTGTAGTATAATTTGAAGTCAGGTAATGTGATGCCTCCAGCTTTGTTCTTTTTGCTCATGATTGTTTTGGTTATTCTAGGTCCTTTGTGGTTCTGTATAAATTTTAGGATTATTTTTTCTATTTCTGTGAAGAATTTCATTGGTATTTTGACAGAAATTGCATTGAATCTGTATATTGCTTTGGGCAGTGTGTTAGCCCATTTTGCATTGCTACAAAGGAAAACCCTAAGGCTGGGTAATTTATAAGGACAATTCATTTGGCTCACGTTCTATAGATTGTACAAGGAGTGTGGTTCCAGCCTCTGCATGTGGTGAGGAACTCCTGGACTTAAGCAAGTAGCTGGGACTACAGGTGCTCACCACCATGCCTGGATAATTGTTTTTTAAATTTTTTGTAGAGACAGGATCTCACTATGTTGCCTGGGCTGGACTTGAACCTCTGCCTTCAAGCAATCCTCCCGCCTCGGCCTCCCAAAGTGTTGGAATTACAGCCATGAGCCACCATGCCTGGCCAATAAGCCTTTTATGACTTAACCAAGGACACACAAATTGTTTCCAAAGAGGTGCAAAAAGATGCAGCCCTGTCAGGATGGAGAGCCACTGGCAAAGACAGCTGTAAGAAGAAAGACTCGTACAACTCCTGGGAGCTGGCAATGGTTGGTGCATCAGCTGCAAATGGGGTCCAACCTACATTTCTGTCTGACCATTTTCTTTGGGGCCCCAACCTTTTGGTTGGCTGCCTATATTCTCATGCCTGACAAGCTGTGTGTCCCCAACAGGTGGAAAGCCACACCAAGTTCTTAGGACACAAATCAAGACAAACAGGAAAGCAATAGCTACCCATAGGGAAGAAGGGATCATGACAAATGGGTGCCCCAAGACCAAGAGTCACAGTGCAAATTTATTCTAACAAATGTTAAGGCAGTGGTTTAGGATGAGAGCTCTCTAAACATTTTTATTTATTCCAAAAGGTGATTCAGACGAGTAAGGCCTTTTCATGGAAAGACCCAGAGGTAACTTCCCAGGTTTGATACCATGGATGCAAGTGGCATTCTCAAGGTGGGCACAGGAGATTCGGCCCCTATGATCCAAAACATTCACTCCCAGGAATAGACTAAGAAGGCAAACTTCATTGCCGCGAGCAGTTAAGGACAGTGTTTGTGTAAAGGTGTCTCTAGTCTCCCACGGAATGTGGGACGCCTCCAGTCACAGATCTGCCAATCTGTGACACTGTGCCAGCAATACTGGGATGGGAGTTTCCCAACCCTAATCCAAGCAACAAAGGTAGAGACAACAAAAGCCCCTCATGAACTGGGACGTCTTATAAGACACCCTCCCCTGGGAGCTGGCATCGCCTCCCCTGGGAGCTGGCATCGCGGGACGCAGGGAACGTTGGGCTCCCAGCTCTCAGCTGGCAGCCAACACTTGCCCCTCCTCCCCTCGCCCCCCAGCCCGGCTGGCAGAGACCAAAGAGGATATTCTCACTGGTCACCAAGCCAAACTCTCAGGACACAGAACAAGATGAAAGGAAAACCTCATCCGGATTTTGTCTTAGGGATCCACAGCAAAGTTTATCTAAACAGATACCGGTGTGGTGAGAACTGGGGCTCACCAGTGTGTGAGGTTGGCTCAGACAACAGGCTCATGAGGACCTATGGCTGCGTTCTTGCCCTGCAATTCCTCTGATGACAAAGACACAAGAGACAGAGATGAAGGAAAACAAAGACCATCTCTGGGAGGGAAGGCATCAAAAAACAAGAATACTCATACCAAAAATAATAATACTAATGAAATCACCAGCATTGCTCCACCCGAGAACCTGTCAATACAAATGATCTTCTCCTGCTAAGCTGAATCTGAGAAGGAAGGAATAAAGAGCAATTTTCACCCTCTATTCCTGACCGGGCACTACAGGCAGAGATCTGGGAGAGCTGACCTTGGTAAAAAGTTCTTACGTTTTTTTTTCTGGCATTTTCTCAGTTGTCCCAGGGTCTCATCTGCAGGCCCTGGAGCAAGTCCGGTGTCTCAGCTGACCCACGTTGGATGCCAGAAACCGGAGGGGCGGGAAAGTGTGACCCCTCTCCTTCCCATCATGAAGGTCACGGCCGCTGTGCCTATAACAAGACAGGTTAATAGGAGAAAAACATAACGGATTTATTTAATCAGTTTTACGTGACATGGCAGCCTTCAGAAATGCAGACCCAAGGCCCGGGGGAAACTGTTTTTACGCTTAGGTGTGATGAACAGTAGACAGCCGTGTAGAAACGTGACTGGACACAAGGGCGTGCGCTGACGCTAACATGCTGGGGGGACCAGCAAGGCCTGTGTGTTCGGATCCTTCTCGGCCTCTCTGTGTAGCATTCCTTCCTCCTGGAGGTGAGGCAGGACGCTTCTGGAATGAGGGTCTTCAAGGGTTAGAGAGAAGGGAGAGTGTGACCTTTCCAGATTTTATGGCTTCCTTTAGGGGAGAGGGCTCTAGTTTCTCTGACCTGCCTTGGGGAAGAGGAATTCTGGTTTCTGTGACTTGCTCTGGGGGACAAGGAGAGGGTGGGAGACAAGACGGCAGGAGAAGGACACAGAGAGACTTTGTTTCTGAGGCTGCATCCGAGGCCTCGGATCTCCTCTATTTCAAGGCGCTCAGCACAGCAAAGCACCAGACTTTGGCGTACGGTTCTCCGAGGCCCGACACCAACATCGTTTAGGATTTGCAGTTAGCATTTGAAGTGAAATCCATCTAAACGCAAATTATGCTATACGGGTGTCATCCAGTTTGGTGAGGAGGTGGCCCTGCTCTGTGCAGAGTGTCAAGGTTTGGGGACTGTTTCTCCCCTGTGTCCTGAGCCACAGGGGACACATGGGGCTGAGACACAGGCCTGGGACGCTGAGGAGACTTCTGTTAAGTTGTTAATTCAGAGGTGTTGCCCATCAAGATGAACGCAAGTTCCCAATCTCAAAAGAATTAGGTGGGACTCACCTATTACTGCATTTTCCTCCTTCTCCCATCCTGTTCTTCCAGAAAAGTCAGGCCGAAGGCTGCGAGTTTGCCTCTGTGGAGGGCCATGGGCTGTGGGGTAGATGGGAGAAAGAGAAGAATAAAGAATGTTCTGCCCTCAAACTGGCCTCCAGGTTAAAATTGTTGTGTACAATGGGCAATTGAACAGCCTAGCGCCCGGTTCTCTCAGATAACTCGACAAATACCAAAGTGATCAGACTCTCTCAGAAAACACAATTTGAAAGTGTTCCTCTGGCAAAGAAAAAAAGGCCTACAGTACATTATACGCTAAAGGAGCCCCTGTATTTGGGATGGGCTTTCTCTCCTGCAGGGCACCCAAACT
>NW_012146301.1:1601890-1605870 GCF_000956105.1 Propithecus coquereli | reverse complement strand
AAAAAAAAAAAAAAAAAAAAATTGCAAGAACACATGACTTTCGAAACCTTTTGAAAATCCACTTCTTTCTGTTACAGATATACTTGCACATGCAGAAATTACTTTTGAGGTATAATTAATTGGTCTATTGCTTGCAAAAGATTGGAAACAATTGAAATGTTCCCACGGCACATTTATACAATGGAATGTTTATGGAACACTAGGCAACTGCAAAAGAAGAAAAATGAAGGAATTCCTTAAAAATTGCTGTAGGGGAGGAAAAACATATTTTCCTTCTACGCTTCTAGGTTCTTGGCTGGGGCCCCTGTCAAAGAGAGATGAATAAGAGAAGAGCATACACATGTATTTAATGTAAGTTTTATCTGATATGGGAGCTTTTACAAGGAAAGGAAGAACCGAAGAAATGGTTAAACTGGGGTGGTTTTGCACTAGATTTGATGAAGAGTGGAGAGTCACAGAAAATGTGGTAGGACAAAAGGGGTGTGAGCTCAGAGTAGGAAACTGGGGAAAGTTAGCAAGGCCTTGCGCTCAGATTCCTCCGGGTGTCCCCCGATCTTTGGAGGTAAGGCGCTCCTTTCCCTCACATGAGGGTCTCCTGACCTGCTTCAGGAGGAAGCCAGAGTCCTTTCTGCACCTGCCGCTCCTCAAATTACCTCGGCTCAAAATATTCAATATATGCCAAGGTGCATATTTTGGAATAGCGTCCTGAACCCTATCGCTACTAGGGAATGATTTCTAAGATATTGCGAAATGGAAAAAGCAGTCGTGCACGCACATTTTTGCTCAAATACGCATAAAATGTCATATCCTGCAAGGACACACATGATGCTGATGACACCGGTCGCCACCACCGAGACCTGGTGGGAGGGGCATGCCTCCTTCTGCACCTTCTGAATTTTGAACCATGTCAATTATGCCGACCACAATTTGGTAATATTTTTGAATTACGAATGTTGTTATTAACTTATCGTTGATTCATGTATTCACTCAGCCAGTGGCAAGCGTGGCGCTGTCCCAGCAGGGCTGTTCCTGTCTGGAGTCCCAGAGTGGAGAAGCTTCCACCAATGAATCCTTCTCTGCCTAATACTGCCCGACTCTCAGCAGCGTCACTTCAGTGAGTGACGATGCTATCAAAGTCTCTCTCTCTGCCCCTCGTGTCTTCAAACACCTCCTCTCCATAAGCAGGGCACCGATAACCCAAGGGGTTGCCAGGGCAAAGCAGTGCCATCCTGCAGCCCCGTGTTCAGGGCCTTGGGCCGTGGAGTACGGGCGGATTCGCACTTTGGAGACGTGATTCTCTCGCGTGGAGAACATGGAGGCAGGGCGACCAGGCAGGCACCTGCTGCAATGATTCCAGTAACATCGCAGGTGAGGGAAAAGCAACCCTGTGCAGAAAAAGCTGTCCCAGGCATTGTCCCCAGGTTCTTTTACTATGCATCCCTGGACAGAACTGATAAGTGGTCCCCCACGTCTCTCCTGCAAAAATAAATCAAGTCAATGCCATGGTACCTGGCAAATACTCACTCGAGTAGAAATATACTTGCACAGTTGTTAAGCGCTGCAGAGACTTGCCTGCACGGTCATCACTCTGCCCTGGTCTGCTGGCCAGCGGTGCGCAGG
Organism: Propithecus coquereli; assembly: GCF_000956105.1. NCBI lineage: Eukaryota > Metazoa > Chordata > Mammalia > Primates > Indriidae > Propithecus > Propithecus coquereli. The sequence goes on along the minus strand of NW_012146301.1, from coordinate 1,604,250 downwards.
CTGTCCCATGTTGTCCTTCCACCAGATGCCTCTTGTCCTTGTGCTCTCAGCCTCGCCTCCGATTCCAGCCCAGGGGAGGAGGAGCAGCTGCAACAAGTCTCAGCTGAAGCGGGTGCGGCTCATCTCATGCGTTCCACCTGTGGGAGGCTGAAAACGGGCCCCCCCAAAGAAGTGTCCACGTCACACTGCCTGGAGCCTGTGAATGTGACCTTATTTGGGAGGAAGGTCTTTGCAGATGTGATTAAGGCTCTTCAGATGAGGAGAGGGGCCCTAAATGTCGTCACAGTGTCCTTTTAAGAGAGAGGCAGAGAGAGATTGAACAGACTTGGAGGAGCAGCAAGGTGGAGATGAGGCTGGGTTGGAGTGGTGCGGCCACAGCCCAGGCACCAGGAACAGACCACCAAAGATTCTCACCTGGAGCCCCAGGAGGGAGCACAGCCACAGGGAAACTGGTGTTGGCTTCTGGCCTGCAGAAGTGTGAGAGAACACATTGCTGCTCTTCTGAGGCCCCTGGTTTGTGACCATTTGCTACAGCAGCTGCAAGGAAGGAGCAGTGTGCCCCAGGGCTTGTCAGAGTCTGCCCCTCAGCAGGTGGCACAGAGCCCTTAGCCGGTGGGGGGTTAGGGGCCAAGAGGGGAAGGCTTTCCCGTTCCAGGGCAGGCAGGCAGCCCTGAGGTCATTGTGCTGGCTGTCACCATGACAGTTCCTCTTGCAGAGCTCTCTCTCCCTTCTTAGTCTCTCTCTCCCAGTCCCCCAACTGGTCCCCACGGGTCTCTTCCCGAGCCTGCGCCCCTCTCTGCCTTCAGGCAGCTCTGTGTCTCCAAGGCTCAGAACCAAGGGCAATCCAAGAGAAGACCTAGGGAATTTTTAAAAAATTATTTTAAAATTAACAAAAATTGTACATATTTATCATGTATGACATGATGTTTTGAAATATGTATACTTTGTGGAATGGCTCAATTGAGCTAATTAACATATGCGTCACCTCATATCCTTATCAGTATTTGTGGTGAGGACACAAAATCTACTCTCAGCAATTTTCGAGAATACAATACATGGTTATGAACTATAGTCACCACGTTGTACAATAGATCTCTTGAACTTATTCCTCTTCTCTAACTGAAATTTTGTACCTTTTGACCAACATTTCCCCCAACCCAGTGCCTGGGACCCCCGTTCTACTCTCTGCTTCTGTGAGTTCTTTTCAGATTCCACACAGAAGGAGGTCATGTCGTACTTGTGTTTCTGTGTCTGGCTTATTTCATTCAACATAATGTCCTCCAGGTTTATCCATGTTGTCACAAATGCCGGGATTTCTTTCTTTCTTTGGGTCAAATATTAATAATATTCCACTGTGTGTATGCACCACATTTTCTTTATCCATTCATTCATTGTGGGACTTAGGTTGATTCATGTCTTGGCTATTGTGAATAGAGCTGCAACGAACATGGGAATACAGATATCTCTTCAAGATACTGATTTCATTTCCTTTGGATATATATCCAGTAGTGGGATTGCTGGATCATATCAGTTCTATTTTTAATTTTTTGAGGAATCTCCATACTGTTTTCCATAATGGCTTGACTAATTACATTCCCACCAACAGTGTGCAAGGATTCCTTTTTATTCCACATCCTTACTAACACTATCTTTTCGATAATAGCCATTCTAACAGGTGTGAGGTGATATCTCATTGTGGTTTTAATTAGCATTTCCCTTATGATGAGTGACACTGAACATCTTTCAAATACCTGTTGGCCATTTTTATGTCTTCTTTTGAGAAATGTCTGTTCAAGTCCTTTATCTATTTTTAAATCAGGTTATGTGTTTTCTTCCTATTGACTTGTTTGAGTCCCTTATATATTTTGGATATTAGCCCCTTATCAGATATATGGTTTGCAAATATTTTTTCCCATTCTGTAGGGTGTCTCTTTACTCCGTTGATTGTTTTCTCTGTGCAAAAGCTTTTTAGTTTCATGAAATTTCATTCGTCTATTTTACTTTTGTTGCCTGTGCTTTTGGCGTCATGTCCAAGAAATCATTGCCTGACCACTGTCATGGAGCTTTTCTCCTATGTTTTCTTCCAGTACTTTTACAGTTTCCAGGTCTTTTTTTTTTTTTTTATTTCAGCATATCATAGGGGTACAGATGTTTAGGTTATGTATGTTGCCTTTGCCCCCCCGCCCAAGTCTGAGTTTCAAATATGTCCATTCTTCGGGTGGTGTGCATTGCACTCTTTGTGTATGCATATATCCGTCCCCCTCTCCCCCCTGCCCAGTATCCAATAGATGTTATTCTTATATGTGCACTTATGTGTTGATCAGTTAATACCAATTTGATGGTGAGTACATGTGGTGCTT
>NW_012146301.1:1589517-1591210 GCF_000956105.1 Propithecus coquereli | reverse complement strand
GGTGTACGGGGTCTGGTCTGCAGGCCTGACCCCTGGACCCTGGAGATCAATCCCTGACCCTGCCAGGGGGAGGAGTGCTGGTCTCGAATCACCTACAGGGCGCCCAAGCTGGATCGATTTCACTCCACCTCGGGATTTGCCCCGCTCTCCTGGAGTTCCCAGGCAAGTAGCACCTGGGAGGGCTGGCGGGTAGGGAACTCGCAGTCTGAGCACCCCTCAGTCTGCTGTAGGGCCCCACAAGGAAAGGTCCCGTTCCTTGGAGATGCCTCCCTGTGACGGCTAAATTGTCTCTCTGGGCACGCACGGGTAGGGAGGGGGGAGGAGAGAACGGAGCACTATGGTGTCTGCCGCTGGGCTCAGGTCTGCGCCCGGGCAGGTGCCCCGAGGGGGCTGGGAGCCCGGCGCTGAGTCCGCAAGAGGCCACTGCTCGCTGGCAGCAGCCATCTCTGGGCTGGTGTCGGCAGGTCTCTCCAGCCGCTCAGGAGCCACCAGCAGTCCGAGATGCAAGGGAGGGGAAGTGAACCGCTCCACCTACCCTTGTCGCTGGTCTCCAAGCTTCTCGGGACCTTTCTCCTTCCAGTTCTCCTCCGCAACGTCTTCCCTTGGAGTCTCCTGTAGTTTCAGGCACCCTTCCTTCCGACCCTCACCTGATCTGTGTTTCTCTGCTCGCTTATTTTTTTCTCTTTCTTCTAAAATTCGTCTTTTTTGCAGAGACATTCTGACTGGCGGCTTTTCTCGTCTGTCATCTTCTAACTTCTTGAGCCCAGTTTCCAGGTCTTATGTTTAAGTGTTTAATCCATTTTGAGTTGATTTTTATATATGGTGTGAGATAAGGGTCTGATTTCATTCTTCTGCATGTAGATATTTAGGGAACTTTTAAAAATGGAGTATGAAATGGCCAGCTAACTAGAAACACAATTATAATCACTATTAACCAGAAAAAGTGACACCAAGAGCTTCATTATTTTTAAAATAATGTATTTTATTTTTTTAGAGATGGGGCCTCACTCTGTCATCCAGGCTAGAGTGCAGTGGCGTGATCATAGCTCGCTACGGCTTCAAACTCCTGGGCTCAATAGCTCCCTTCTTTACCGATGTTCTAGACCAGTACTTGTCAGACGGGAATCCATCAGAAATGCTTGGCAGAGTTAATGGAAGAAGGTGGTGCCTTGTCACATGCCCCTTGAGAATTAAATTTAGTTATGTTTTCATTTCAGCAACAATCCAAAAAATGAATAGGTTTATTCTGGACCAACTGAGTGTGCCCTCTAGGGAAGCCCCAGGCTCCTTGCGGGGCCTGCCTTGTGCCGTGTTGATGGGGTGACATACCTGGGGATCTCCTGCCCTTACAGGGTTTTACTTTTAATGCAGTTTCTCAAAGTCAAGTCGCCTTTTTTTTTTTTTTTTGATTCACAAGAAAGTATTTTCTTTTAAAGAGCCCTGCATGGAGTGATTAAGACCCACTACTCTAAACATGCCCCACAGGACTCGTGCAGGGGGTAAGCGGTTAAGAGAATGGGGTGGCCTGGGGTGAAGTCCTAGACCCGTTTCCTCAGAACTGTGTGACTCTGGGCAGGTTACTCAACCCCTCCGAGCTGTAGCTTCCTGCCCTAACAGTGGCAATGCTAACAGTAGTTACCCAATAGGATTGTCATAAATATTTCGTGAGATAAGGTTGTAAAGGGCTTCCTTA